>NW_024056279.1:0-39310 GCF_013401445.1 Tripterygium wilfordii | reverse complement strand
TAAGAGCACTGAATAGAGTAGAACGGTCCACATTGATGCTTGGAATAGCTCAACTCTCTCCATAGAGGAGTTTTTCACGTTTTTGTGCAATTTGAGACATAAGTTGGTCTATTTCGCGTCTTACCTTACGAAATGTGGCACAAAGGCTCAACTAGCAAGTAAGACTTTTAAGGGCACTAAATAGAGTACAACAGCCCACATTGATGCTTTGGAATTGCTCAACTCTCTCCATAGAGGACCTTTTCACGTTTTTGTGCAATTTGAGACATAACTTGGTCTATTCGCGTCTTTACCTTACGAAATGTGGCACGAAGGATCAACTAGCATGTTAGACTTCTAAGAACACTAAATAGAGTACAACGGTCCACATTGACGCTTTGGAATTGCTCAACTCCCTCCATAGAGGAGCTTTTCAAGTTTTTATGCAATTTGAGACATAACTTGGTCTATTCGCGTCTTTACCTTACGAAATGTGGCACGAAGGCTCAACTAGCGAGTTTGACTTCTAAGAACACTAAATAGAGTACAACGATCCACATTGATGCTTTCAAATTGCTCAACTCTCTCCATAGAGGAGCTTTTCACGTTTTTGTGCAATTTGAGACATAACTTGGTCTATTCGCTTACCTTACGAAATGTGGCACGAAGGCTCAACTAGCGAGTTTGACTTCTAAGACACAAATAGAGTACAACGATCCACATTGATGCTTTGAAATTGCCCAACTCTCTCCCAGAGGATCTTTCACGTTCTTGTGCAATTTCAAACATAACTTGGGTCGATCCGCATCTTTACCTTACGAAACGTTGCACGAAGCTCAACTAGCAAGTAAGAATTTTAAGAGCACTAAATAGAGTACAACGACCCACATTGATGCTTTGGAATTGCTCAACTCTCTCCATAGAGGAGCTCTTCACGTTTTTGTGCAATTTCAAGCATGTTAGACTTCTAAGAAACCTAAATAGAGTACAACGATCCCATTGATGCTTTGAAATTGCTCAACTCTCTCCATGGAGGAGCTTTTGACATTTTTGTGCAATTTCAACATAACTTGGTCTATTCGCATCTTTACCTTACGAAACGTTGCACGAAGGCTCAACTAGCAAGTAAGACTTTTAAGAGCACTAAATAGAGTACAACAGCCCACATTGATGATTTGGAATTGCTCAACTCTCTCCATAGAAGAGCTTTTTCACGTTTTTGTGCAATTTGAGACATAACTTCGTCTATTCGCGTCTTTACCTTACGAAATGTGGCACGAAGGCTCAACTAGCATGTTAGACTTCTAAGAACACTAAATAGAGTACAACGGTCCACATTGACGCTTTGGAATTGCTCAACTCCCTCCATAGAGGAGCTTTTCAAGTTTTATGCAATTTGAGACATAACTTGCTCTATTCGCATTTACGTTACAAAACGTGGCACGAAGGCTCAACTAGAAATTTAGACTCTTAAGAGCACTGATAGAGACAACGGTCCACATTGATGCTTTGGAATTGCTCAACTCTCTCCATAGAGGAGCTTTTCACGTTTTTGTGCAATTTCAAACATAACTTCTATTTGCACTTTTACTATGAAACGTTGCACGAAGCGCAACTAGCAAGTTAGACTTCTAAGAACACTAATAGAGTACAACAATCCACATGTGCTTTCGAATTGCTCAACTCTCTCCATAGAGGAGCTTTTCACATTTTTGTGCAATTTGAAAGAATAACTTGGTCTATTCGCATCTTTATCTTATGAAACGTTGGCACGAAGGCTCAACTAGCAAGTAAGACTTTAAGAGCACTAAATAGAGAGAGAGAACCCCACATTGATGCTTTGGAATTGCTCAACACTCCATAGTGGAGCTTTTGACGTTTTTGTACAATTTGAGACATAACTTGGTCTATTCGCGTCTTACCTTACGAAATGTGGCACGAAGGCTCAACTAGCGAGTTTGACTTCTAAGAACACTAAATAGAGTACACGATCCACATTGATGCTTTGAAATTGCTCAACTCTCTCCATAGAGGAGCTTTTCACGTTTTTGTGCAATTTGAGACATAAACTTGGTCTATTCGCGTCTTACCTTACGAAAGTGGCACGAAGGCTCAACTAGCGAGTTTCACTTCTAAGAACACTAAATAGAGTACAACGATCCACATTGATGCTTTCAAATTGCTCAACTCTCTCCATAGAGGAGCTTTTCACGTTTTTGTGCAATTGAGACATAACTTGGTCTATTCGCGTCTTTACCTTACGAAATGTGGCACGAAGGCTCAACTAGCAAGTTAGACTTCTAAGAACACTAAATAGAGTACAACGGCCACATTGATGCTTTGGAATTGCTCAACACTCTCCATAGTGGAGCTTTTCACGTTTTTGTGCAATTGAGACATAACTTGGTCTATTCGCATCTTTACCTTACGAAACGTTCCACGAAGGCACAACTAGCAAGTGAGACTTTTAAGAGCACTAAAAGAGTACAACGGCCCTCATTGATGCTTTGGAATTGCTAACCTCTCTCCATAGAGGAGCTTTTCACATTTTTGTGCAATTTGAGACATAACTGGTCTATTCGCGTCTTTACTTACGAAATGTGGCACGAAGGCTCAACTAGCAAGTTAGACTTCTAAGAACACTAAATGGAGTACAACGGTCCACATTGACGTTTGAAACTGCTCAACTCCCTCCATAGAGGAGCTTTTCACGTTTTCGTGCAATTTGAGAACATAACTTGCTCTATCGAGCCTTTATGTTACGAAACATGGCGCGAAGGCTCAACTAGATATTTAGACTCTTAAGAGCACTAAATAGAGTACAACGGTTCACATTGATGCTTTGGAATTGCTCAACTCTCTCCTAGAGGAGCTTTTCACGTTTTTGTGCAATTTCAAACATAACTTGGTCTATTTGCATCTTTTACTTATGAAACGTTGCACGAAGGCGCAACTAGCAAGTTAGACTTCTAAGAACACTAAATAGAGTACAATAATCCACATTGATGCTTTGGAATTGCTCAACTCTCTCCATAGAGGAGCTTTTCACGTTTTTGTGCAATTTGAACATAACTTGGTCTATTCGCATCTTTATCTTATGAAACGTTGCACGAAGGCTCAACTAGCAAGTAAGAATTTAAGAGCACTAAATAGAGTACAACGGCCCACATTGATGCTTTGGAATTGCTCACCACTCTCCATAGTGGAGCTTTTCACGTTTTTTGTGCAATTGAGACATAACTTGGTCTATTCGCGTCTTTACCTTACGAAATGTGGCACGAAGGCTCAACTAGCAAGTTAGGCTTCTAAGAACACTAAAATAGAGTACAACGATCCACATTGATGCTTTGAAATTGCCCAACTCTCTCCACAGAGGATCTTTCACGTTCTTGTGCAATTTCAAACATAACTTGGTCGATTCGCATCTTTACCTTACGAAACGTTGCACGAAGCCTCAACTAGCAAGTAAGATTTTAAGAGCACTAAATAGAGTACAACGACCACATTGATGCTTTGGAATTGCTCAACTCTCCATAGAGGAGGCTCTTCACGTTTTTGTGCAATTTCAAGCATGTTAGACTTCTAAGAAACCTAAATAGAGTACAACGTCCACATTGATGCTTTGAATTGCTCAACTCTCTCCATGGGGAGCTTTTGACATTTTTGTGCAATTTCAAACATAACTTGGTCTATTCGCATCTTTACCTTACGAAACGTTGCACGAAGGCTCAACTAGCAAGTAGACTTTTAAGAGCACTAAATAGAGTACAACAGCCCACATTGATGATTTGGAATTGCTCAACTCTCTCCATAGAAGAGCTTTTCACGTTTTTGTGCAATTTGAGACATAACTTGGTCTATTCGCGTCTTTACCTTACGAAATGTGGCACGAAGGCTCAACTAGCATGTTAGACTTCTAAGAACACTAAATAGAGTACAACGGTCCACATTGACGCTTTGGGAATTGCTCAACTCCCTCCATAGAGGAGCTTTTCAAGTTTTTATGCAATTTAAGACATAACTTGCTCTATTCGCATCTTTACGTTACGAAACGTGGCACGAAGGCTCAACTAGAAATTTAGACTCTTAAGAGCACTGAATAGAGTACAACGGTCCACATTGATGCTTTGGAATTGCTCAACTCTCTAGAGGAGCTTTTCACGTTTTTTTGCAATTTCAAACATAACTTGGTCTATTTGCATCTTTACTTATGAAACGTTGCACGAAGGCGCAACTAGCAAGTTAGACTTCTAAGAACACTAAATAGAGTACAACAATCCACATTGATGCTTTGGAATTGCTCAACTCTCTCCATAGAGGAGCTTTTCACGTTTTTGTGCAATTTGAAACATAACTTGGTCTATTCGCATCTTTATCTTATGAAACGTGTACGAAGGCTCAACTAGCAAGTAAGACTTTTAAGAGCACTAAATAGAGTACAACGGCCCACATTGATGCTTTGGAATTGCTCACCACTCTCCATAGTGGAGCTTTTCACGTTTTTGTGCAATTTGAGACATAACTTGGTCTATTCGCGTCTTTACCTTACGAAATGTGGCACGAAGGCTCAACTAGCGAGTTTGATTCTAAGAACACTAAATAGAGTACAAAGATCCACATTGATGCTTTGAAATTGCACAACTCTCTCCATAGAGGAGCTTTTCACGTTTTTGTGCAATTGAGACATAACTTGGTCTATTCGCGTCTTTACCTTACGAAATGTGGCACGAAGGCTCAACTAGAGAGTTAGACTTCTAAGAACACTAAATGGAGTGCAACGGTCCACATTGACGCTCTGAAACTGCTCAACTCCCTCCATAGAGGAGCTTTTCACGTTTTCGTGCAATTTGAGACATAACTTGCTCTATTCGCGTCTTTATGTTACGAAACATGGCGCGAAGGCTCAACTAGATATTTAGACTTTAAGAGCACTAAATAGAGTACAACGGTCACATTGATGCTTTGGAATTGCTAACTCTCTCCATAGAGGAGTTTTTCACGTTTTTGTGCAATTTCAAACATAACTTGGTCTATTCGCATCTTTACCTTACGAAACGTTCCACGAAGGCAACTAGCAAGTGAGACTTTTAAGAGCACTAAATAGAGTACAACGGCCTCATTGATGCTTTGGAATTGCTCACCTCTCTCCATAGAGGAGCTTTTCACGTTTTTTTGTGCAATTTGAGACATAACTTGGTCTATTCGCGTCTTTACTTACGAAATGTGGCACGAAGGCTCAACTAGCAAGTTAGGCTTCTAAGAACACTAAATAGAGTACAACGATCCACATTGATGCTTTGAAATTGCTCAACTCTCTCCATAGAGGATCTTTTCACGTTTCTTGTGCAATTTCAAACATACTTGGTCTATTCGCATCTTTACCTTACGAAACGTTGCACGAAGCCTCAACTAGCAAGTAAGAATTTTAAGAGCACTAAATAGAGTACAACGGCCCACATTGATGCTTTGGAATTGTTCAACTCTCTCCATAGAGGAGCTCCTCAAGTTTTTATGCAATTTGAGACATAACTTGCTCTATTCGCGTCTTTACGTTACGAAACGTGGCACGAAGGCTCAACTAAATTTAGACTCTTAAGAGCACTGAATAGAGTACAACGGTCCACATTGATGCTTTGGAATTGCTCAACTCTCTCCATAGAGGAGCTTTTCACGTTTTTGTGCAATTTGAGACATAACTTGGTCTATTCGCCTCTTTACCTTACGAAATGTGGCACGAAGGCTCAACTAGCAAGTAAGACTTTTAAGAGCACTAAATAGAGTACAACAGTCCACATTGATGCTTTGGAATTGCTCAACTCTCTCCATAGAGGAGCTTTTCACGTTTTTGTGCAATTTGAGACATAACTTGGTCTATTCGCGTCTTTACCTTACGAAATGTGGCACGAAGGCTGAACTAGAAATTTAGACTCTAAGAGCACTAAATAGAGTACAACGGTCCACATGATGCTTTGGAAATCCGGCTCAACTCTCTCCATAGAGGAGCTTTTCCATTTTTGTGCAATTTGAGACATAACTTGGTCTATTCGCCGTCTTTACCTGATTCGAAATCTGGCAGAACGAAGGCTCACTAGCAGTTAGACTTCTAAGAACACTAAATAGAGTAGAACGGTCCACATTGATGCTTTGGAATTGCTCAACTCTCTCCATAGAGGAGCTTTTCACGTTTTTGTGCAATTTGCAGACATAACTTGGTCTATTCGCCTCTTTACCTTACGAAACGTGGCAACGAAGGCTCAACTAGAAAGTTAGACTTTTAAGGAGCACTAAATAGAGTACGACGGTCCACATTGATGCTTTGGAATTGCTCAACTCTCTCCATAGAGGAGCTTTTCACAGTGTTTTGTGCAATTTGAGACATAACTTGGTCTATTCGCGTCCTTTACCTTATCGAAACGTGGCACGAAGGCTCCAACTAGCAAGTAGGACTTTTAGAGCACTAAATAGAGCACAACGGCCCACATTGATGCTTTGGAATTGCTCAACTCTCTCCATAGAGGAGCTTTTCACGTTTTTGTAATTTGAGACATAACTTGGTCTATTCGCGTCTTTACCTTACGAAATGTGGCACGAAGGCTCAACTAGCAAGTTAGACTTCTAAGAACGCTAAATAGAGTACAACGATCCACATTGATGCTTTGGAATTTCTCAACTCTCTCCATAGAGGAGCTTTTCACGTTTTTGTGCAATTTCAAACATAACTTGGTCTAGCATCTTACCTTACGAAACGTTGCACGAAGGCTCAACTAGCAACTTAGACTTCTAAGAACACTAAATAGAGTACAACGGATCCACATTGATGCTTTGAATTGCTAAACTCTCTCATAGAGGAGCTTTTCACGTTTTTGTGCAATTTCAAACATAACTTGGTCTATTCGCATCTTTACCTTACGAAACGTTGCACGAAGGCTCAACTAGCAAGTTAGACTTTTAAGAGCACAAATAGAGTACAACGGTCCACATTGATGCTTTGGAATTGCTCAACTCTCTCCATAGAGGATGCCTTTTTCACGTTTTGTGCAATTTGAGACATAACTTGGTCTATTCGCGTCTTTACCTTACGAAACGTGGCACGAGGCTCAACTAGCAAGTTAGACTTCTAAGAACACTAAATACAGGTACAACTGGTCCACATTGATGCTTTTGGAATTGCTCAACTCTCTCCATAGAGGAAGCTTTTCACGTTTTTGAGCAATTGAGACATAACTTGGTCTATTCGCCTCTTTACCTAACGAACGTGGCACGAAGGCTCAACTAGCAGTAGACTTTTAAGAGCACTAAATAGAGTACAACGGTCCACATTGATGCTTTGGATTGCTCAACTCTCTCCATAGAGGAGCTTTTCACGTTTTTGTGCAATTTGGAGACATAAATTGGTCTATTCGCCGTCTTTACCTTACGAAACGTGGCACGAAGGCTCAACTAGCAAGTTAGACTTTAAGAGCACTAAATAGAGTACAACGGTCCACATTGATGCTTTGGAATTGCTAAACTCTCTCCCATAGAGGAGCTTTCACGTTTTTGTGCAATTTGAGACATAACTTGGTCTATTCGCCTCTTTACCTTACGAAACGTGGCACGAAGGCTCAACTAGCAAGTTAGACTTATTAAGAGCACTAAATAGAGTACAACGGTCCACATTGATGCTTTGGAATTGCTCAACTCTCTCCATAGAGGAGCTTTTCACGTTTTGTTGGCAATTGAGACATAACTTGGTCTATTCGCGTCTTTACCTTACGAAACGTGGCACGAAGGCTCACCTAGCAAGTTAGACTTTTAAGAGCACTAAATAGAGTACAACGGTCCACATTGAGCTTTGGAAATTGCTCAACTCTCATCCCATAGAGGAGCTTTTCACGTTTTTGTAGCAATTTGAGACATACTTGGTCTATTCGCCGTCTTTACCTTACGAAACGTGGCACGAAGGCTCAACTAGCAAGTTAGACTTTTAAGAGCACTAAATAGAGTAAACGGTCCACATTGATGCTTTGGAATTGCTCAACTCTCTCCATAGAGGAGCTTTTCACGTTTTTGTGCAATTTGAGACATAACTTGGTCTATTCGCCGTCTTTACCTTACGAAACGTGGCACGAAGGCTCAACTAGCAAGTTAGACTTTTAAGAGCACTAATAGAGTACAACGGTCCACATTGATGCTTTGGAATTGCTCAACTCTCTCCATAGAGGAGCTTTCACGTTTTTGTGCAATTTGAGACATAACTTGGTCTATTCGCGTCTTTACCTTACGAAACGTGGCACGAAGGCTCAACTAGCAAGTTAGACTTCTAAGAGCACTAAATAGAGTACAACGGTCCACATTGATGCTTTGGAATTGCTCAACTCTCTCCATAGAGGAGCTTTTCACGTTTTTTGTGCAATTTGAGACATAACTTGGTCTATTCGCGTCTTTACCTTACGAAACGTGGCACGAAGGCTCAACTAGCAAGGTTAGACTTTTAAGAGCACTAATAGAGTACAACGGTCCACATTGATGCTTTGGAATTGCTCAACTCTCTCCATAGAGGAGCTTTTCACTGTTTGTTGAGCATTTGAGACATAACTTGGTCTATTCGCGTCTTTACCTTACGAAACGTGGCACGAATGCTCAACTAGCAAGTTAGACTTCTAAGAACACTAAATAGAGTATCAACGGTCCACATGTGATGCTTTGGAATTCTCAACTCTCTCCATAGAGGAGCTTTTCACTGTTTTTGTGCAATTTGAGACATAACTTGGTCTATTCGCGTCTTTACCTTATACGAAACGTGGCACGAAGGCTCACTAGCAAGTTAGACTTCTAAGAGCACTAAATAGAGTAAACAGGTCCACATTGATGCTTGGAATTGCTCAACTCTCTCCGATAGAGGAGCCTTTTTCACGTTTTTGAGCAATTGAGACATAACTTGGTCTATTCGCGTCTTTACCTTACGAAACGTGCACGAGGCTCAACTAGCAAGTAGACTTTTAAGAGCACTAAATAGAGTACAACGGTCCACATTGATGCTTTGGAATTGCTCAACTCTCTCCATAGAGGAGCTTTTCACGTTTTGTGCAATTTAACATAACTTGGTCTATTCGGTCTTTACCTTACGAAACGTGGCACGAAGGCTCAACTAGCAAGTTAGACTTTAAGACACTAAATAGAGTACAACGTCCACATTGATGCTTTGGAATTCTCAACTCTCTCCATAGAGGAGCTTTTCACGTTTTTGTGCAATTTCAAACATAACTGGTCTATTCGCATCTTTACCTTACGAAACGTGGCACGAAGGCTCACTAGCAAGTTAGACTTCTAGACAACTAATAGTAAGAACACTAAATAGAGTACAACGGTCCACATTGATGTTTGGAATTGCAACTCTCCATAGAGGAGCTTTTCACGTTTTGTGCAATTTGAGACATAACTTGGCTCTACGTCTTTACCTTACGAAACGTGGCACGAAGGCTCAACTAGCAATTAGACTTTTAAGAGCACTAAATAGAGTACAACGGTCCACATTGATGCTTTGGAATTGCTCAACTCTCTCCATAGAGGAGCTTTTCACGTTTTTGTGCAATTTCAAACATAACTTGGTCTATTCGCATCTTTACTTACGAAACGTGCACGAAGGCTAACTAGCAAGTTAGACTTCTAAGAACACTAAATAGAGTACAACGGTCCACATTGATGCTTTGGAATTGCTCAACTCTCTCCATAGAGCAGCTTTCACGTTTTTGTGCAATTTCAAACATAACTTGGTCTATTCGCGTCTTTACCTTACGAAACGTGCACGAAGGCTCAACTAGCAAGTAGACTTTTAAGAGACTAAATAGAGTAAACGGTCCACATTGATGCTTTGGATTGCTCAACTCTCTCCATAGAGGAGCTTTTCACGTTTTTGTGCAATTGAGACATAACTTGGTCTATTCGTATTACCTTACGAAACTGGCACGAAGGCTCAACTAGCAAGTTAGACTTTAAGAGCACTAAATAGAGTACAACGGTCCACATTGATGCTTTGGAATTGCTCAACTCTCTCCATAGAGGAGCTTTTCACGTTTTTAGCAATTTGAGACATAACTTGGTCTATTCGCGTCTTTACCTTACGAAACGTGGCACGAAGGCTCAACTAGCAAGTTAGACTTTTAAGAGCACTAAATAGAGTACAACGGTCCACATTGATGCTTTGGAATTGCTCAACTCTCTCCATAGAGGAGCTTTTCACGTTTTTGTGTAATTTGAGACATAACTTTGGTCTATTCGCCGTCTTTACCTTACGAAACGTGGCACGAAGGCTCAACTAGCGAAGTTAGACTTCTAAGAGCACTAAATAGAGTACAACGGTCCACATTGATGCATTGGAATTGCTCAACTCTCTCCATAGAGGAGCTTTCACGGTTTTGTGCAATTTGAGACATAACTTGGTCTATTCGCGTCTTTACCTTACGAAACGTGGCACGAAGGCTCAACTAGCAAGTTAGCACTTTTAAGAGCACTAAATAGAGTACAACGGTCCACATTGATGCTTTGGAATTGCTAAACTCTCTCCATAGAGGAGCTCTTTCACTTTTTGATGCAATTTGAGACATAACTTGGTCTATTCGCGTCTTTACCTTACGAAACGTTGGCACGAAGGCTCAACTAGCAAGTTAGACTTCTAAGAGCACTAAATAGAGTACAACGGTCCACATTGATGCTTTGGAAATTGCTCAACTCTTCCATAGAGGAGCTTTTTCACGTTTTGTGCAATTTGAGACATAAACTTGGTCTATTCGCGGTCATTACCTTACGAAACGTGGCACGAGGCTCAACTAGCAAGTTAGACTTTTAAGAGCACTAAAATAGAGTACAACGGTCCACATTGATGCTTTGGAATTGCTCAACTCTCTCCATAGAGGAGCTTTTCACGTTTTTGTGCAGATTTGAGACATAACTTGGGTCTATTCGCGTCTTTAGCCTTACGAAACGTGGCACGAAGGCTCAACTAGCAAGTTAGACTTCTAAGAGCACTAAATAGAGTACAACGGCCCACATTGATGCTTTGGAATTGCTCACTCTCTCCATAGAGGAGCTTTTCACGTTTTTATGCAATTTGAGACATAACTTGGTCTATTCGTGTCTTTACCTACGAAACGTGGCACGAAGGCTCAACTAGCAAGTTAGACTTCTAAGACACTAAATAGAGTACAACGGATCCACATTGATGCTTTGGAATTGCTCAACTCTCTCCATAGAGGAGCTTTTCACGTTTTTGTGCAATTTCAAACATAACTTGGTCTATCGTCTTTATGTTACGAAACGTTGCACGAAGGCTCAACTAGCAAGTTAGACTTCTAAGACGCTAAATAGAGTACAATGATCCACATTGATGCTTTGGAATTGCTCAACTCTCTCCATAGAGGAGCTTTCACGTTTTTGTGCAATTTAAAACATAACTTGGTCTATTCGCATCTTACCTTACGAAACGTGGCACGAGGCTAAACTAGAAGTTAGACTTCTAAGAGCACTAAATAGAGTACAACGGTCCACAATTGATGCTTTGGAATTGCTCAACTCTCTCCATAGAGGAGCTTTTCACGTTTTTGATGCAATTTGAGAACATAACTTTGGTCTATTCGCTCTTTACCTTACGAAACGTGGCACGAAAGGCTCAACTAGCAAGTTTAGACTTTTAAGAGCACTAAATAGAGTACAACGGTCCACATTGATGCTTTGGAAATTGCTCAACTCTCTCCATAGAGGAGCTTTCACGTTTTTGTGCAGATTGAGACATAACTTGGTCTATTCGCGTCTTTACCTTACGAAACGTGGCACGAAGGCTCAACTAGCAAGTTAGACTTCTAAGAGCACTAAATAGAGTACAACGGTCCACATTGATGCTTTGGAATTGCTCAACTCTCTCCATAGAGGAGCTTTTCACGTTTTTGTGCAATTTGAGACATAACTTGGTCTATTCGCGTCTTTACCTTACGAAACGTGGCACGAAGGCTCAACTAGCAAGTTAGACTTCTAAGAGCACTAAATAGAGTAGAAACGGTCCACATTGATGCTTTGGAATTGCTCAACTCTCCTCCATAGAGGAGCTTTTCAAGTGTTTTGTAGCAATTTGAGACATAACTTGGTCTATTCGCCGTCTTTACCTTACGAAACGTGGCACGAAGGCTCAACTAGCAAGTTAGACTTTAAGAGCACTAAATAGAGTACAACGGTCCACATTGATGCTTTGGAATTGCTCAACTCTCTCCATAGAGGAGCTTTTCACGTTTTTGATGCAATTTGAGGACATAACTTGGTCTATTCGCGTCTTTACCTTACGAAACGTCGGCACGAAGGCTCAACTAGCAAGTTAGACTTCTAAGAAGCACTAAATAGAGTACAACGCGTCCACATTGATGCTTTGGAATTGCTCAACTCTCTCCATAGAGGAGCTTTTCACGTTTTGTAGCAATTTGAGACATAACTTGGTCTATTCGCCGTCTTTACCTTACGAAACGTGGCACGAAGGCTCAACTAGCAAGTTAGACTTTAGAGCACTAAATAGAGTACAACGGTCCACATTGATGCTTTGGAATTGCTCTAACTCTCTCCATAGAGGAGCTTTTTCACGTTTTTGATGCAATTTGAGACATAACTTGGTCTATTCGCGTCTTTACCTTACGAAACGTGGCACGAAGGCTCAACTAGCAAGTTAGACTTTTAAGAGCACTAAATAGAGTACAACGGTCCACATTGATGCTTTGGAATTGCTCAACTCTCTCTCATAGAGGAGCTTTTCACGTTTTTTGTGCAATTTCAAGACATAACTTGGTCTATTCGCGTCTTTACCTTACGAAACGTGGCACGAAGGCCATCAACTAGCAAGTAGACTTTTAAGAGCACTAAATAGAGTACAACGGTCCACATTGATGCTTTGGAATTGCTCACTCTCTCCATAGAGGAGCTTTTCACGTTTTTGTAGCAATTTGAAGACATAACTTGGTCTATTCGCGTCTTTACCTTACGAAACTGTGGCACGAAGGCTCAACTAGCAAGTTAGACTTTAAAGAAGCACTAAATAGAGTACAACGGTCCACATTGATGCTTTGGAATTGCTCAACTCTCTCCCATAGAGGGAGCTTTTCACGTTTTTGTGCAATTTGAGACATAACTTGGTCTATTCGCGCTCTTTACCTTACGAAACGTGGCACGAAGGCTCAACTAGCAAGTTAGACTTCTAAGAACACTAAATAGAGTAAGACGGTCCACATTGATGCTTTGGAATTGCTCAACTCTCTCCATAGAGGAGCTTTTCACGTTTTTGTGCAATTTGAGACATAACTTGGTCTATTCGCGTTCTTTACCTTACGAAACGTGGCACGAAGGCTCAACTAGCAAGTTAGACTTTTTAAGAGCACTAAATAGAGTACAACGGTCCACATTGAGGCTTTGGAATTGCTCAAACTCTCTCCATAGAGGAGCTTTTCACGTTTTTGTGCAATTTGAGACATAACTTGGTCTATTCGCGTCTTTACCTTACGAAACGGTGGCACGAAGGCTCAACTAGCAAGTTAGACTTCTAAGAACACTAAATAGAGTACAACGGTCCACATTGATGCTTTGGAATTGCTCAACTCTCTCCAGTAGAGGAGCTTTTCACGTTTCTTGTACAATTTGAGACATAACTTGGTCTATTCGCCGTCTTTACCTTACGAAACGTGCACGAAGGCTCAACTAGCAAGTTAGACTTTTAAGAGCACTAAATAGAGTACAACGGTCCACATTGATGCATTTGGGAATTGCTCAACTCTCTCCATAGAGGAGCTTTTCACGTTTTTGTGCAATTTGAGACATAACTTGGTCTATTCGCCGTCTTTACCTTACGAAACGTGGCACGAAGGCTCCAACTAGAAGTTAGACTTTAAGAGCACTAAATAGAGTACAACGGTCCACATTGATGCTTTGGAATTGCTCAACTCTCTCCATAGAGGAGCTTTTCACGTTTTTGTGCAATTTGAGACATAACTTGGTCTATTCGCGTCTTTAACCTTACAAAACGTGGCACGAAGGCTCAACTAGCAAGTTAGACTTCTAAGAACATAAAATAGAGTACAACGGTCCACATTGATGCTTTGGAATTGCTCAACTCTCTCCATAGAGGAGCTTTTCACGTTTTTGTGCAATTTGAGACATAACTTGGTCTATTCGCGCTCTTTACCTTACGAAACGTGGCACGAAGGCTCAACTAGCAAGTTAGACTTCTTAAGAGCACTAAATAGAGTACAACGGTCCACATGATGCTTTGGAATTGCTCAACTCTCTCCATAGAGGAGCTTTTCACGTTTTTGTGCAATTTGAGAACATAACTTGGTCTATTCGCAGTCTTTACCTTACGAAACGTGGCACGAAGGCTCAACTAGCAAGTAGACTTTTAGAGCACTAAATAGAGTACAACGGTCCACATTGATGCTTTGGAATTGCTCAACTCTCTCCATAGAGGAGCTTTTCAACGTTTTTGTAGCAATTTGAGACATAAACTTGGTCTATTCGCCGTCTTTACCTTACTGAAACGTGGCACGAAGGCTCAACTAGCAAGTTAGGAACTTCTAAGAGCACTAAATAGAGTACAACGGTCCACATTGATGCTTTGGAAATTGCTCAACTCTCTCCATAGAGGAGCTTTTCACGTTTTTGTGCAATTTGAGACATAACTTGTCTATTCGCCATCTTTACCTTACGAAACGTGGCACGAAGGCTCAACTAGCAAGTTAGACTTTTAAGAGCACTAAATAGAGTACGAACGGTCCACATTGATGCTTTGGAAATTGCTCAACTCTCTCCATAGAGGAGCTTTTTCACGTTTTTGTAGCAATTTGAGACATAACTTGGTCTATTCGCGCTCTTTACCTTACGAAACGTGGCACGAAGGCTCAACTAGCAAGTTAGACTTTTAAGAGCACTAAATAGAGTACAACGGTCCACATTGATGCTTTGGAATTGCTCAACTCTCTCCATAGAGGAGCTTTTCACGTTTTTGTGCAATTGTACACATAACTTGGTCTATTCGCGTCTTTACCTTACGAAACGTGGCACGAAGGCTCAACTAGCAAGTTAGACTTTTAAGAGCACTAAATAGAGTACAACGGTCCACATTGATGCTTTGGAATTGCTCAACTCTCTCCATAGAGGAGCTTTTCACGTTTTTTGAGCAATTTGAGACATAACTTGGTCTATTCGCCGTCTTTACCTTACGAAACGTGGCACGAAGGCTCAACTAGCAAGTTAGACTTTTAAGAGCACTAAATAGAGTACACGGTCCACATTGATGCTTTGGAATTGCTCAACTCTCTCCATAGAGGAGCTTTTCACGTTTTGTGCAATTTGAGACATAACTTGGTCTATTCGCGTCTTTACCTTACGAAACGTGGCACGAAGGCTCAACTAGCAAGTTAGACTTTTAAGAAGCACTAAATAGAGTACAACGGTCCCACATTGATGCTTTGGAATTGCTCAACTCTCTCCATAGAGGAGCTTTTCACGTTTTTGTGCAATTTGAGACATAACTTGGTCTATTCGCAGTCTTTACCTTACGAAACGTGGCACGAAGGCTCAACTAGCAAGTTAGACTTTTAAGAGCACTAAATAGAGTACAACGGTCCACATTGATGCTTGGAATTGCTCAACTCTCTCCATAGAGGAGCTTTTCACGTTTTTGTGCAATTGAGACATAACTTGGTCTATTCGCGTCTTTACCTTACGAAACGTGGCACGAAGGCTCAACTAGCAAGTTAGACTTTAAGAGCACTAAATAGAGTACAACGGTCCACATTGATGCTTTGGAATTGCTCAACTCTCTCCATAGAGGAGCTTTCCCGTTTTTGTGCAATTGAGACATAACTTGGTCTATTCGCGTCTTTACCTTACGAAACGTGGCACGAAGGCTCAACTAGCAAGTTAGACTTTAAGAGCACTAAATAGAGTACAACGGTCCACATTGATGCTTTGGAATTGCTCAACTCTCTCCATAGAGGAGCTTTTCACGTTTTTGTGCAATTTGAGACATAACTTGGTCTATTCGCGTCTTTACCTTACGAAACGTGGCACGAAGGCTCAACTAGCAAGTTAGACTTTTAAGAGCACTAAATAGAGTACAACGGTCCACATGATGCTTTGGAATTGCTCAACTCTCTCCCATAGAGGAGCTTTTCACGTTTTTTGTGCAATTTGAGACATAACTTGGTCTATTCGCCGTCTTTACTTACGAAACGTGGCACGAAGGCTCAACTAGCAAGTTAGACTTCTTAAGAAGCACTAAATAGAGTACAACGGTCCACATTGATGCTTTGGAATTGCTCAACTCTCTCCATAGAGGAGCTTTTCACGTTTTGTAGCAATTTGAGACATAACTTGGTCATATTCGCGTCTTACTTACGAAACGTGGCACGAAGGCTCAACTAGCAAGTTAGACTTTAAGAGCACTAAATAGAGTAGAACGGTCCACATTGATGCTTTGGAATTGGTCAACTCTCTCCATAGAGGAGCTTTTACGTTTTTGTGCAATTTGACAAGACATAACTTGGTCTATTCGCGTCTTTACCTTACGAAACGTGGCCACGAAGGCTCAACTAGCAAGTTAGACTTCTAAGAAGCACTAATAGAGTACAACGGTCCACATTGATGCTTTGGAGATTGCTCAACTCTCTCCATAGACGAGCTTTTCCGTTTTTGTGCATTTGAGAGCATAACTTGGTCTATTCGCCGTCGTTTACCTTACGAAACGTGGCACGAAGGCTCAACTAGCAAGTTAGACTTCTAAGAACACTAAATAGAGTAACACGGTCCACATTGATGCTTTGGAATTGCTCAACTCTCTCCATGAGGAGCTTTTCACGTTTTTGTAGCAATTTGAGACATAACTTGGTCTATTCGCTCTCTTTACCTTACGAAACATGGCACGCAAGGCTCAACTAGCACGTTAGATTTTTAAGAGCACTAAATAGAGTAGAACGGTCCACATTGATGCTTTGGAATTGCTCCACTCTCTCCATAGAGGAGCTTTTCACGTTTTTGGCAATTGAGGACATAACTTGGTCTATTCGCGTCTTTACCTAATCGAAACGTGGCACGAAGGCTCAACTAGCAAGTTAGACTTTTAAGAGCACTAAATAGAGTACGAACGGTCCACATTGATGCTTTGGAATTGCTCAACTCTCTCCATAGAGGAGCTTTTCACGTTTTTGTGCAATTTGAGACATAACTTGGTCTATTCGCCGTCTTTACCTTACGAAACGTGGCACGAAGGCTCAACTAGCAAGTTAGACTTTAAGAGCACTAAATAGAGTAAACGGTCCACATTGATGCTTTGGAATTGCTCAACTCTCTCCATAGAGGAGCTTTTCGACGTTTTTGTGCAATTTGAGACATAACTTGGTCTATTCGCCGTCTTTACCTTACGAAACGTGGCACGAAGGCTCAACTAGCAAGTTAGACTTTAAGAGCACTAAATAGAGTACAACGGTCCACATTGATGCTTTGGAATTGCTCAACTCTCCTCCATAGAGGAGCTTTTCACGTTTTTGTGCAATTTGAGACATAACTTGGTCTATTCGCGTCTTTACCTTACGAAACGTGGCACGAAGGCTCAACTAGCAAGTTAGACTTTTAAGAGCACTAAATAGAGTACAACGGTCCACATTGATGCTTGGAATTGCTCAACTCTCTCCATAGAGGAGCTTTTCACGTTTTTGTGCAATTTGAGGACATAACTTGGTCTATTCGCGTCTTTACCTTACGAAACGTGGCACGAAGGCTCAACTAGCAAGTTAGACTTTTAAGAAGCACTAAATAGAGTACAACGGTCCACATTGATGCTTTGGAATTGCTCAACTCTCTCCATAGAGGAGCTTTTCACGTTTTTGTGCAATTTGAGACATAACTTGGTCTATTCGCGTCTTTACCTTACGAAACGTGGCACGAAGGCTCAACTAGCAAGTTAGACTTTTAAGAGCACTAAATAGAGTACAACGGTCCACATTGATGCTTTGGAATTGCTCAACTCTCTCCATAGAGGAGCTTTTCACGTTTTTGTGCAATTTGAGACATAACTTGGTCTATTCGCGTCTTTACCTTACGAAACGTGGCACGAAGGCTCAACTAGCAAGTTAGACTTTTAAGAGCACTAAATAGAGTAGCAACGGTCCACATTGATGCTTTGGAATGCTCAACTCTCTCCATGAGGAGCTTTTCACGTTTTTGTGCAATTTGAGACATAACTTGGTCTATTCGCGTCTTTACCTTACGAAACGTGGCACGAAGGCTCAACTAGCAAGTTAGACTTTAAGAGCACTAAATAGAGTACGAACGGTCCACATTGATGCTTTGGAATTGCTCAACTCTCTCCATAGAGGAGCTTTTCACGTTTTTGTGCAATTTGAGACATAACTTGGTCTATTCGCGTCTTACTTACGAAACGTGGCGACGAAGGCTCAACTAGCAAGTTAGACTTTTAAGAGCACTAAATAGAGTAGCAACGGTCCACATTGATGCTTTGGAATTGCTAAACTCTCTCCATAGAGGAGCTTTTCACGTTTTTGTGCAATTTAGACATAACTTGGTCTATTCGCGTCTTTACCTTACGAACGTGGCACGAAGGCTCAACTAGCAAGTTAGACTTTTAAGAGCACTAAATAGAGTACAACGGTCCACATTGATGCTTTGGAAGTGCTCAACTCTCTCCATAGAGGAGCTTTTCACGTTTTTGTGCAATTTGAGACATAACTTGGTCTATTCGCGTCTTTACCTTACGAAACGTGGCACAGAAGGCCTCAACTAGCAAGTTAGACTTTAAGAGCACTAAATAGAGTACAACGGTCCACATTGATGCTTTGGAATTGCTCAACTCTCTCCATAGAGGAGCTTTCACGTTTTTGTGCAATTTGAGACATAACTTGGTCTATTCGCCGTCTTTACCTTACGAAACGTGGCACGAAGGCTCAACTAGCAAGTTAGACTTTAAGAGCACTAAATAGAGTACAACGGTCCACATTGATGCTTTGGAATTGCTCAAACTCTCTCCATAGAGGAGCTTTTCACGTTTTGTGCAATTTGAGACATAACTTGGTCTATTCGCCGTCTTTACCTTACGAAACGTGGCACGAAGGCTCAACTAGCAAGTTAGACTTTAAGAGCACTAAATAGAGTACAACGGTCCACATTGATGCTTTGGAATTGCTCAACTCTCTCCATAGAGGAGCTTTTCACGTTTTTGTGCAATTTGAGACATAACTTGGTCTATTCGCGTCTTTACCTTACGAAACGTGGCACGAAGGCTCAACTAGCAAGTTAGACTTTTAAGAGCACTAAATAGAGTACAACGGTCCACATTGATGCTTTGGAATTGCTCAACTCTCTCCATAGACGGAGCTTTTCACGTTTTTGTGCAATTTGAGACATAACTTGGTCTATTCGCGTCTTTACTTACGAAACGTGGCACGAAGGCTCAACTAGCAAGTTAGACTTTTAAGAACACTAAATAGAGTACAACGGTCCACATTGATGCTTTGGAATTGCTCAACTCTCTCCATAGAGGAGCTTTTCACGTTTTTGTGCAATTTGAGACATAACTTGGTCTATTCGCGTCTTTACCTTACGAAACGTGGCACGAAGGCTCAACTAGCAAGTTAGACTTTTAAGAGCACTAAATAGAGTACAACGGTCCACATTGATGCTTTGGAATTGCTCAACTCTCTCCATAGAGGAGCTTTTCACGTTTTTGTGCAATTTGAGACATAACTTGGTCTATTCGCGTCTTTACCTTACGAAACGTGGCACGAAGGCTCAACTAGCAAGTTAGACTTTAAGAGCACTAAATAGAGTAGCAACGGTCCACATTGATGCTTTGGAATTGCTCAACTCTCTCCATAGAGGAGCTTTTCACGTTTTTGTGCAATTTGAGACATAACTTGGTCTATTCGCGTCTTTACCTTACGAAACGTGGCACGAAGGCTCAACTAGCAAGTTAGACTTTTAAGAGCACTAAATAGAGTACAACGGTCCACATTGATGCTTTGGAATTGCTCAACTCTCTCCATAGAGGAGCTTTTCACGTTTTTGTGCAATTTGAGACATAACTTGGTCTATTCGCGTCTTTACCTTACGAAACGTGGCACGAAGGCTCAACTAGCAAGTTAGACTTTTAAGAGCACTAAATAGAGTACAACGGTCCACATTGATGCTTTGGAATTGCTCAACTCTCTCCATAGAGGAGCTTTTCACGTTTTTGTGCAATTTGAGACATAACTTGGTCTATTCGCGTCTTTACCTTACGAAACGTGGCACGAAGGCTCAACTAGCAAGTTAGACTTTTAAGAGCACTAAATAGAGTACAACGGTCCACATTGATGCTTTGGAATTGCTCAACTCTCTCCATAGAGGAGCTTTTCACGTTTTGTAGCAATTTGAGACATAACTTGGTCTATTCGCGTCTTTACCTTACGAAACGTGGCACGAAGGCTCAACTAGCAAGTTAGACTTTCTAAGAACACTAAATAGAGTACAACGGTCCACATTGATGCTTTGGAATTGCTCAACTCTCTCCATAGAGGAGCTTTTCACGTTTTTGTGCAATTTGAGACATAACTTGGTCTATTCGCCGTCTTTACCTTACGAAACGTGGCACGAAGGCTCAACTAGCAAGTTAGACTTTTAAGAGCACTAAATAGAGTACAACGGTCCACATTGATGCTTTGGAATTGCTCAACTCTCTCCATAGAGGAGCTTTTCACGTTTTTGTGCAATTTGAGACATAACTTGGTCTATTCGCGTCTTTACCTTACGAAACGTGGCACGAAGGCTCAACTAGCAAGTTAGACTTTTAAGAGCACTAAATAGAGTAGCAACGGTCCACATTGATGCTTTGGAATTGCTCAACTCTCTCCATAGAGGAGCTTTTCACGTTTTTGTGCAATTTGAGACATAACTTGGTCTATTCGCGTCTTTACCTTACGAAACGTGGCACGAAGGCTCAACTAGCAAGTTAGACTTTTAAGAGCACTAAATAGAGTACAACGGTCCACATTGATGCTTTGGAATTGCTCAACTCTCTCCATAGAGGAGCTTTTCACGTTTTTGTGCAATTTGAGACATAACTTGGTCTATTCGCGTCTTTACCTTACGAAACGTGGCACGAAGGCTCAACTAGCAAGTTAGACTTTTAAGAGCACTAAATAGAGTGCAACGGTCCACATTGATGCTTTGGAATTGGCTCAACTCTCTCCATAGAGGAGCTTTTCACGTTTTTGTGCAATTTGAGACATAACTTGGTCTATTCGCGTCTTTACCTTATGAAACGTGGCACGAAGGCTCAACTAGCAAGTTAGACTTTTAAGAGCACTAAATAGAGTACAACGGTCCACATTGATGCTTTGGAATTGCTCAACTCTCTCCATAGAGGAGCTTTTCACGTTTTTGTGCAATTTGAGACATAACTTGGTCTATTCGCGTCTTTACCTTACTGAAACGTGGCACGAAGGCTCAACTAGCAAGTTAGACTTTAAGAGCACTAAATAGAGTACAACGGTCCACATTGATGCTTTGGAATTGCTCAACTCTCTCCATAGAGGAGCTTTTCACGTTTTTGTGCAATTGAGACATAACTTGGTCTATTCGCGTCTTTACCTTACGAAACGTGGCACGAAGGCTCAACTAGCAAGTTAGACTTTAAGAGCACTAAATAGAGTACAACGGTCCACATTGATGCTTTGGAATTGCTCAACTCTCTCCATAGAGGAGCTTTTCACGTTTTTGTGCAATTTGAGACATAACTTGGTCTATTCGCGTCTTTACCTTACGAAACGTGGCACGAAGGCTCAACTAGCAAGTTAGACTTTTAAGAGCACTAAATAGAGTACAACGGTCCACATTGATGCTTTGGAATTGCTCAACTCTCTCCATAGAGGAGCTTTTCACGTTTTTGTGCAATTTGAGACATAACTTGGTCTATTCGCGTCTTTACCTTACGAAACGTGGCACGAAGGCTCAACTAGCAAGTTAGACTTTAAGAGCACTAAATAGAGTACAACGGTCCACATTGATGCTTTGGAATTGCTCAACTCTCTCCATAGAGGAGCTTTTCACGTTTTTGTGCAATTTGAGACATAACTTGGTCTATTCGCAGTCTTTACCTTACGAAACGTGGCACGAAGGCTCAACTAGCAAGTTAGACTTTTAAGAGCACTAAATAGAGTACAACGGTCCACATTGATGCTTTGGAATTGCTCAACTCTCTCCATAGAGGAGCTTTTCACGTTTTTGTGCAATTTGAGACATAACTTGGTCTATTCGCGTCTTTACCTTACGAAACGTGGCACGAAGGGCTCAACTAGCAAGTTAGACTTTTAAGAGCACTAAATAGAGTACAACGGTCCACATTGATGCTTTGGAATTGCTCAACTCTCTCCATAGAGGAGCTTTTCACGTTTTTGTGCAATTTGAGACATAACTTGGTCTATTCGCGTCTTTACCTTACGAAACGTGGCACGAAGGCTCAACTAGCAAGTTAGACTTTTAAGAGCACTAAATAGAGTACAACGGTCCACATTGATGCTTTGGAATTGCTCAACTCTCTCCATAGAGGAGCTTTTCACGTTTTTGTGCAATTTGAGACATAACTTGGTCTATTCGCGTCTTTACCTTACGAAACGTGGCACGAAGGCTCAACTAGCAAGTTAGACTTTTAAGAGCACTAAATAGAGTACAACGGTCCACATTGATGCTTTGGAATTGCTCAACTCTCTCCATAGAGGAGCTTTTCACGTTTTTGTGCAATTTGAGACATAACTTGGTCTATTCGCGTCTTTACCTTACGAAACGTGGCACGAAGGCTCAACTAGCAAGTTAGACTTTTAAGAGCACTAAATAGAGTACAACGGTCCACATTGATGCTTTGGAATTGCTCAACTCTCTCCATAGAGGAGCTTTTCACGTTTTTGTGCAATTTGAGACATAACTTGGTCTATTCGCGTCTTTACCTTACGAAACGTGGCACGAAGGCTCAACTAGCAAGTTAGACTTTTAAGAGCACTAAATAGAGTACAACGGTCCACATTGATGCTTTGGAATTGCTCAACTCTCTCCATAGAGGAGCTTTTCACGTTTTTGTGCAATTTGAGACATAACTTGGTCTATTCGCGTCTTTACCTTACGAAACGTGGCACGAAGGCTCAACTAGCAAGTTAGACTTTTAAGAAGCACTAAATAGAGTACAACGGTCCACATTGATGCTTTGGAATTGCTCAACTCTCTCCATAGAGGAGCTTTTCACCTTTTTTGTGCAATTTGAGACATAACTTGGTCTATTCGCGTCTTTACCTTACGAAACGTGGCACGAAGGCTCAACTAGCAAGTTAGACTTTAAGAGCACTAAATAGAGTACAACGGTCCACATTGATGCTTTGGAATTGCTCAACTCTCTCCATAGAGGAGCTTTTCACGTTTTTGTGCAATTTGAGACATAACTTGGTCTATTCGCGTCTTTACCTTACGAAACGTGGCACGAAGGCTCAACTAGCAAGTTAGACTTTTAAGAGCACTAAATAGAGTACAACGGTCCACATTGATGCTTTGGAATTGCTCAACTCTCTCCATAGAGGAGCTTTTCACGTTTTTGTGCAATTTGAGACATAACTTGGTCTATTCGCGTCTTTACCTTACGAAACGTGGCACGAAGGCTCAACTAGCAAGTTAGACTTTTAAGAGCACTAAATAGAGTACAACGGT
Source organism: Tripterygium wilfordii (assembly GCF_013401445.1). NCBI lineage: Eukaryota > Viridiplantae > Streptophyta > Magnoliopsida > Celastrales > Celastraceae > Tripterygium > Tripterygium wilfordii. The sequence continues at coordinate 15,583 of NW_024056279.1, read as the reverse complement.
CCACATTGATGCTTTGGAATTGCTCAACTCTCTCCATAGAGGAGCTTTTCACGTTTTTGTGCAATTTGAGACATAACTTGGTCTATTCGCGTCTTTACCTTACGAAACGTGGCACGAAGGCTCAACTAGCAAGTTAGACTTTTAAGAGCACTAAATAGAGTACAACGGTCCACATTGATGCTTTGGAATTGCTCAACTCTCTCCATAGAGGAGCTTTTCACGTTTTTGTGCAATTTCGAGACATAACTTGGTCTATTTCGCATCTTTACCTTACGAAACGTGGCACGAAGGCTCAACTAGCAAGTTAGACTTTTAAGAGCACTAAATAGAGTACAACGGTCCACATTGATGCTTTGGAATTGCTCAACTCTCTCCATAGAGGAGCTTTTCACGTTTTTGTGCAATTTGAGACATAACTTGGTCTATTCGCGTCTTTACCTTACGAAACGTGGCACGAAGGCTCAACTAGCAAGTTAGACTTTTAAGAGCACTAAATAGAGTACAACGGTCCACATTGATGCTTTGGAATTGCTCAACTCTCTCCATAGAGGAGCTTTTCACGTTTTTGTGCAATTTGAGACATAACTTGGTCTATTCGCGTCTTTACCTTACGAAACGTGGCACGAAGGCTCAACTAGCAAGTTAGACTTTTAAGAGCACTAAATAGAGTACAACGGTCCACATTGATGCTTTGGAATTGCTCAACTCTCTCCATAGAGGAGCTTTTCACGTTTTTTGTGCAATTTGAGACATAACTTGGTCTATTCGCGTCTTTACCTTACGAAACGTGGCACGAAGGCTCAACTAGCAAGTTAGACTTTTAAGAGCACTAAATAGAGTACAACGGTCCACATTGATGCTTTGAAGTGCTCAACTCTCTCCATAGAGGAGCTTTTCACGTTTTTGTGCAATTTGAGACATAACTTGGTCTATTCGCGTCTTTACCTTACGAAACGTGGCACGAAGGCTCAACTAGCAAGTTAGACTTTTAAGAGCACTAAATAGAGTACAACGGTCCACATTGATGCTTTGGAAGTGCTCAACTCTCTCCATAGAGGAGCTTTTTCACGTTTTTGTGCAATTTTGAGACATAACTTGGTCTATTTGCGTCTTTCACCTTATGAAACGTTGGCACGAATGCCTCAACTAGCAAGTTAGACTTTAAGAGCACTAAATAGAGTGCAACGGTCCACATTGATGCTTTGGAATTGGTAAACTCTCTCCATAGAGGAGCTTTTCACGTTTTTGTGCAATTTGACACATAACTTGGTCTATTAGCGTCTTTACCTTATGAAACGTGGCACAAAGGCTCAACTAGCAAGTTAGACTTTTAAGAACACTAAATAGAGTACAACGGTCCACATTGATGCTTTGGAAGTGCTCAACTCCCTCCGTAGAGGAGCTTTTCACGTTTTTGTGCAATTTCAGACATAACTTGGTCTATTCGCGTCTTTACCTTATGAAACGTGGCACGATGGCACAACTAGCAAGTTAGACTTTTAAGAGCACTAAATAGAGTACAACGGTCCACATTGATGCTTTGGAATTGCTCAACTCTCTCCATGGAGGAGCTTTTCACGTTTTTGTGCAATTTGAAACATAACTTGGTCTATTCGCATCTTTACCTTACGAAACGTTCACGAAGCTCAACTAGCAAGTGACTTTAAGAGCACTAAATAGAGTACAACGGCCACATTGATGCTTTGGAATGCTCACTCTCTCCATAGAGCTTTTCACGTTTTTGTGCAATTTGAGACATAACTGTTGAATATATGTTTGAGTGATTACAACGGCATGTTTTGATTGAACTTTGATCTATTGATTGTATTGAGAAACCTAGGTGCATATGCCTACTTGATTAGTTTAGGAATTCAAGACTTATATTAAACTAGTTCAATTGTGCTTATTTGATGATTTGATTATTGAACTAACGTGGACTAATTGCAAGAAACCCTAAAAGGGTTTACATAGCATGTTTTGAGTATGATTTGTGTGTAGGGTGACCAAAACGTAAATTGGTCCTAATGTCATCCTTGACCAACATTAGTGAAGGCTTAATCAGTGTCAAACATGATTAAGAAAGTAAATTTCGTGGTCAACATAAGTCAAGTGTTGCCAAAGATGTCTTGGAGCTTAATTGGGATCAATTGAAGTAAAATTAACTTTCTAGTCAAAGTCAGAATCGACGGACGTGACGTGGCAGCTGACATGGCATTGTTGACATGGCATTATGACATGGCATTGATGACATGGCAAAGAAGACAAGTTAACCATAGTTACATCTTAACTAGAAGACTTGGAGCCAAAAGAGAAGAGAAGGAAAAGTTAATTTGAAAGGAGGAGACAAGAGGTACAACAAGTCTTATGACAAGTTTTTCTCTTCACATGTGTGGGAAGCTTTATTTCAAAACCATTTCTCTTTCCCACCAAGACACTCCACATCCAATGGATCATATTCTCTCTACATCAAAATCACATTTTAATCCAATGGCCAAAGATTCAAGCTTTATTCTTATCTCTCCTACTTTACATCCTATGGCCAAAATTGAATCTTCATTTGATCCAAAGGCCATCATTTACTCCACCTAAGAGACAAACTTTTCTCAAGTCAATGGTTGTATCTTTCAAGATGCCTCTAAAGTCTATATCCATTCAAAAGCCATGATTTACTCCACCTAAAAGACAAACTTTTCTCAAGTCAATTGTTGTATCTTTCAAGGTGGCCTCCAAAGTCTATATCCATCCAAAAGCCATTATTTCTTCCTACCAAAAAAGACTTGTTGTAATCATTTTCACACTTCTCTAAGCCTTCTAACGTCTATAATGATCCAAGGGTCCATATCTTTCATATCAATCCAATGGCCCTCATTTCATGAGCTTACACTCCACAATTTTCTATATAAACTAACTCTTTGTCTATGGTGCATATACTTGGCCGAAAATTACACTCTCTCTCTCTAGTGTTCTTCATCTTCTAAGCTTTCATTCTTTCACTCATTCATTCCTTGATTACATACTTGATTTTGAAGAGAGATCATACACACTAGCCAAGTAAAGCTTTATTGTTACTCTTGAGCCTTTCTTACCAGATTCTTATCATTTCCTCAAGAGCCATTCTACTTGCTTGAGCAATCTGATTTCCAGCACCTATAAGGCTTCATTCTATATCTCCATTTCACCATTCAAGCCTTATCACAACTGATTTTCGTTGGTTGATACACTACTCAAAATTTCACATACCCTAGCAACCAAAAAAATCTCAAATCTGAGTTTTGTGCTTACCATTCCCATTCCAGCTTTTCAAGAGCTTCATTTGAGCCTTAGACACTTACAAATCCAGCTACTAAAGAGCCAGCCTTTGAGCCTAAACTTATCTCATACCCGGCTATTCTTAGAGCCATTTTTGAGCTTGTATTTTGTTGATTAAGTTAGTGTGGTGAGCTACAAACCACACGGTGTGTAGAGTTTGGTGTGGTGAGCTATAAACCACACGGTGTGTAAAGTTTGGTGTTTGAGCTACAAAAACACTGGTTGTATGAGTTCCGCTTGACTCGGTTGAACAAGCTATAGTGGAGTGTTTGAAATTCCCAAGTGGGACTTGGGGAGTGGAGTAGGCTTGGGTTAAGCCGAACCACTATAAATCTCTTTGCCCTCTTTACTTTACAGCAATTTCATTTTAGCATATCATATTTGCATTGCATACTTGAAATTGGACATCTAGGGTGATAGAATCAAGCTTGTGCATACATTTGTTGAATCTGATTTTGTGCTTCATTACAACTTGTTTTGATTTATGTGATTATCTTTGCATACATTTATATTCAACTTATTTAAATTGCTTCCGCTTAGGGTGAAACTCAATTGAAACAAAAAAGAGGTGACTTAGTCTAAATTTGATTAAGATCACAATTCACCCCCCCCTCTTGTGGTGCCATCCGATCCAACAAGTGGTATCGAAGCTTGTGTTCCCTTGCATATAGAAGTAATTTTCTTGTGCATTATTAGTGATTTATATGATGGCATCTACTAGTGGTAGACATGATCATGTGTTAGAGGGTCAATCTAGTGGTAGACCTCCATTCTTTAATGGAGAAGACTATGACCATTGGAAGATGAGAATGAAACTTTATTTCATGTCTCTTGATATTGATTTGTGGTATGTCATAGAGGATGGACCTTATGAGCCTACCATCACCACCAAGATCGGTGATGTCGAAAAAGAGATTTCAAAACCTAGGGATAAATGGGATGATAATGATAAGAAAAAGATTTCTTTGAATGCTAAAGCTATGTCTATTTTATTTAATGCATTGAATTCAATTGAAGCTAAACATATTTCTACATGCATTTCGGCTCAAGATATGTGGACTAGGTTAGAGATGAAGCATGAGGGAACTAATCAAGTAAAGGAGTCTAAGATTAACATGCTCATGCATTCATATGAATTGTTCACTATGTTTCCACATGAGTCTATTACCGATATGGATATTAGACTAACCAAAATTCTGAATTCTCTTGAATCTTTAGGGAAGACATTCTCCAATCAAGAAAAGGTGCAAAAGTACTTGAGAAGTCTTCCGGAAGCATGGGATGCCAAAGTGACTGCCATCCAAGAAGCTAAAGATCTCAAAATTTTGAAGTTGGATGAGCTTGTAGGATCACTTCTAGTATATGAGACAAACTTGAAGGCAAGAGAAGCTCAAAAAGAGGACACCAAAAAGAAGAGCATTGCCTTTGCCTCCAAGGTTGATAGTGGAGATGATTTGAGTGATGAGGAAGTAGCCTTAATGACAAGGAGGTTCAAGAGATACTTGATAAACAAGAAGAAGCAAGGTGGTAGACCTTTTGGCCACTCAAAGAGGGACAACTTCAAATCTGGCCGTGGGGATCAAAGCGACTCCAAAGGGAACCATGAGGAGCAAGACAAAGATTTGAGGTGCTTTGAGTGTGGCAAGAAGGGGCACATGAAGTATGAGTGTCCAAAGAAGAAAGATAAGAGCAAGGAGCAATCCAAAGAGCCTTCAAAGCTACTTGGAGTGATTCGGACTCCGAAAGCTCTTCAAGTGAGGATGAGTTTGCTAGATTTTGCTTGATGGCCAAAGGAAACTCATCCGATCCGGATGAGGAGGTAAATTCTTTTGATCATGATGATGATGATGTGTCTATTGATGATTTGCTTTCCTTACTTAATGACATGAATGCTAAGAATAGGAAAATGCATAAGGAAAAGAAACAATTGAAAAATGAGATTGATTGTTTAAATGCTAAGGTAGAAGAGCATGAAAAGACCATTGATGATCTAAATGCTAAATGTGATGAAAAGTGCGATATGCTTGCTGCCATGTGTGCTAATAACATGTCTAAGTGTGATCATGAACCCTTGATTGAAGATTTGCAATTTAAACTTAGTACCTTGCAAGAAGAGTATGATGATTTGAAATTGATTGCTATTGTGCCTAATGAGAACCAAGAGTCACATGATGACTCTATTGTTCAAAATGAATTAGATGCTTTGAAATTAAGATATGAGGATCTAGAGAAATCTTTCTCGAAGTTTAGTGTGGGATCTTCTAGACTTGATTCACTATTATCATGCCTTAGACAATCTTTGGACAAATCGGGTTTAGGTTATGTTGGTGATGATGTAAAATTGAAGAAATGTGATATGCATGATATTTCTACATCTTTTGTATCACGTGGCTATTTGCATTCCTTGAATGACATGAAGGAGGATTGTTTTCCTAAGAAAATGATTTTTTTCACCTCCTAACTACAATGCTTTGAATGATATGCATGCTAGTACTTCAAAATCACATCCTGAGCATGTATCATTTGTCCAACCCATGGGACATAGGCCTATTCCCATTAGGGGTGTGCCAAATCAGCCTTGGAAGAAGGATATCAAATCTGGTCCCAAGAGACCCGTAGGGTTTCCTAAGAAATTAGGGCAACCCATAAGGTATTCTAGGGCTCCTAGAGTTCCACAAGGCTCTATGTATGCTAGCACTTCATTTCATTCCTCAAATGATGCATATATGCATAACTTGAATGCCAAAGTTTTTCCAAAGTTCAATATGTGTTTGGCAAGAAAGTTAAGCAAATGTGGGTTCCAAAGGGAACCAAGATTCTTGATGCTAACCTCCTAGGACCCAAAAGAAATTGGGTACCTAAAGCGAATTGAACTAATGTAGGTGTTCTTGAAAATCAAAAGTTCTAAGGCTTCCAAATGGTACTTGGATAGTGGTTGCTCAAGACACATGACCGGGAACTCAAGTTCTTTTTCTTCTCTCAAGAAGTTCTCTAATGGTGGTCATGTGACTTTTGGTGACAACAAGAAGGGTAGGATCCTTGGTCAAGGATCCATAGGTGATGTATCATCTTTCTCTATCTCTAATGTGCAATTAGTTGATGGATTATCTTTTAACCTTCTTAGTATTTCTCAATTGTGTGATGGTGGCTTGCGCATATGTTTTGATGATTCAAAGTGTGAGTTTTTAAATGCCATGAATGAATGTGTGCTTGTAGGAAAAAGAGATGGTAATGTGTATTCTATTAATTTGAAAGACTTGAATGATTGCAAACTTAAATGCTTGATTTCCAATGTTAGTGATGTGAATATATGGCATAAAAGATTAGGACATATAGGAATTTCTACAATTGAAAAATTGGTTAGAAATAATCTTGTTAGAGGTATACCTTCTTTGAACTTTGACATGTATGATGCTTGTGAGCCATGCATTAGAGGAAAACACACTAGGGAGTCTTTCAAGTCTAAAAACCAGATTTCAACTACTAAGGTTTTAGAACTTTTGCATCTTGATTTGTTTGGTCCAAGTAGAGTTAAAAGTGTAGGTGGTAGATCCTATGCCTTTGTAATTGTTGATGATTATTCTAGATATACTTGGGTGATTTTCCTTGCACATAAACATGAGACCATTCATGAGTTTTCAAAACTAATCAAGAGGCTTCAAAATGAAAAGAACATAAGCATTAGCAAGATTAGGAGTGATCATGGAGGAGAATTTGATAATCATGCATTTATTGATCTATGTGATGAATATGGCATTAGACATGATTTCTCTTCACCTAGGACACCCCAACAAAATGGGGTGGTAGAAAGGAAAAATAGAACTTTACAAGAAATTGCTAGGACTATGCTTTGTGAACATGATTTGCCTAAGTTCTTGTGGGCCGAGGCCATTAATTGTGCATGCTATGTTACAAATAGGTTATCTATTAGAAAGAAGATAAATAAGACACCTTATGAGATTTGGAATGATAGAAAACCTAAGGTTGACTACTTTAGAGTTTTTGGTTGCAAATGTTATGTACTAAACACTAAGGATGACTTAGATAAATTTGATGCAAAATCTACTCCTTGTGTATTTGTTGGCTATGCTTTAACTTCTAGAGCTTATAGAGTTTACAATCCAAAGTCTAGGAGAATAGAAGAGTCCATTCATGTTAAATTTATTGAAACTCTTGCATTTGACCCTTTGCTTGAGAATGATGACATTGAGTTAGGTTTGGAGAAGTTGAGCTTAAAAGATGATAAAGATGACTCTCCTACACCTAAAGATGATGGACCAAGCAAAGAGGGAGGAAATGAGCACGAGGAGACACAAAATAGTGATGCACCCGTGGGCTTGGAAGAAAGTGAGGTTGCACCCGTGGCCTCCAATAGTGAAACTACAGCTCCTACATCATGGCTGCAAGTGAAGGACAAACACAAGCATCCCAAACAACTCATAATTGGCGATTTGCATCAAGGGGTAAGGACTCGTAGATCTCACTTAGCTCCTAATGATAATGATATGCATGCTAATGTGGTAGATAATGTGACTGCAAATTTAATGAATACTGCTTTAATTGTTGATGTGCATGGTTCTTATGCCTTAATTTCTCAAATAGAACCTAGAAACATTGATGATGCTTTGCTTGATGATAAATGGATTATTGCTATGCAAGATGAGTTGAATCAATTCACTAGGAATGAAGTTTGGCATTTAGTTCCAAGACCTAAAGACCAAACCATAATTGGAACTAAATGGGTGTTTAAGAACAAAATGAATGAAGATGGTGAAGTTATTAGAAACAAGGCTAGGTTGGTTGCACAAGGGTACAACCAAGAAGAAGGGATTGACTATGAAGAAACATTTGCCCCCGTAGCTAGGTTAGAAGCTATTAGGTTGCTTATGGCATTTGCATGTTTCAAAGGTTTTAAACTTTATCAAATGGATGTCAAAAGTGCATTTTTGAATGGTTTTATCAATGAGAATGTGTATGTAAAGCAACCACCCGGATTTGAAGATCCTAACTTTCCAAACCATGTTTATAAATTGACAAAAGCCTTGTATGGTTTGAAACAAGCACCTAGGGCATGGTATGATAGACTTTCCTCATTCTTAATTCAAAATGGTTTTAAAAGAGGAAGAATTGATAGCACTTTGTTCTTAAAGGAAAAAGGTCATGACATGCTTATTGTTCAAATATATGTAGATGACATTATATTTGGTGCTACTAATGAGGCTATGTGCAAAGAATTTGAGTTGTGCATGAAAAGTGAATTTGAGATGTCTATGATGGGTGAACTTACCTTCTTTTTAGGACTACAAGTTAAACAAACTAAGGGAGGTATACATATTAGTCAAACTAAATATATTCATGATATGCTTAGAAAGTTTGGTTTTGATTCCTTGAACCCTTCTCCTACTCCTATGAGTGTGTCAACTAAACTTGAAAAAGATGAAGATGGACAACCTTATGATTCTAAAATGTATAGGTCCATGATTGGTTCACTTTTGTATTTGACCTCTAGTAGACCCGACATTATGTTTAGTGTATGCATGTGTGCTAGATTTCAAAGTCAGCCTATGCATTCTCATTTCCTAGCGGTTAAGAGAATATTTAGGTATCTTAGGCATACATCAACTCTTGGCTTATGGTATGACAAAAATTCATTGTTTGATTTACATGCATATAGTGATGCCGACTTTGCTGGATGTAAGATAAATAGGAAGAGTACTTCGGGTACATGCCAATTCCTAGGGAGTATGCTTATCTCTTGGTTCTCCAAGAAACAACCTTGTGTTGCCCTATCTACCACCGAAGCCGAATATATGGCTATAGGGAGTTGTTGTGCTCAACTCTTATGGATTAGACAACAACTAAATGATTTTGGACTTAAATTAAAAGATATTCCTATATATTGTGATAATACTAGTGCCATTAGCCTTTCTAAAAATCCGGTGCATCATTCTAAGGCTAAACATATTGAAATTAGGCATCATTTTATTAGAGATCATGTGACTCAAGGGACAATTAAATTAGAGTATGTGGACACAATGAACCAACTTGCGGACATACTAACGAAACCTCTAAACCAAGAGAGATTTGAATTTTTAAGAGGTAATCTTAGGCATGAGAATGAGTCCTTGATATGTGTATGAATGTTATGCATTGCTTATATTGAACACCTTTTGGATGCATTTACAAAATAAAGGGGGAGAAATATACTTTGAACTTTAAAGTTTGGTATGCATAGGTTAAGGGGGAGGAACTTGAATGTCATATTGTATAGACCTTGCCTATTGATACTTTACTTGTCTTGAAGTGCAATTCCCTTGTGTTTATTGAAACATATGCTTATAGGAAGTTTATTTGTGTGAAGCATAATGTGAGGGGGAGAGTTTCTCATGTGAATTAAAGAAATAGCTCAAAGTTACATAAGTTATTTTGTAATCATCAAAAGGGGGAGAATGTTGAATATATGTTTGAGTGATTACAACGGCATGTTTTGATTGAACTTTGAATCTATTGATTGTATTGAGAAACCTAGGTGCATATGCCTACTTGATTAGTTTAGGAATTCAAGACTTATATTAAACTAGTTCAATTGTGCTTATTTGATGATTTGATTATTGAACTAACGTGGACTAATTGCAAGAAACCCTAAAAAGGGTTTACATAGCATGTTTTGAGTATGATTTGTGTGTAGGGTGACCAAAACGTAAATTGGTCCTAATGTCATCCTTGACCAACATTAGTGAAGGCTTAATCAGTGTCAAACATGATTAAGAAAGTAAATTTCGTGGTCAACATAAGTCAAGTGTTGCCAAAGATGTCTTGGAGCTTAATTGGGATCAATTGAAGTAAAATTAACTTCCTAGTCAAAGTCAGAATCGACGGACGTGACGTGGCAGCTGACATGGCATTGTTGACATGGCATTGATGACATGGCAAAGAAGACAAGTTAACCATAGTTACATCTTAACTAGAAGACTTGGAGCCAAAAGAGAAGAGAAGGAAAAGTTAATTTGAAAGAAGGAGACAAGAGGTACAACAAGTCTTATGACAAGTTTTTCTCTTCACATGTGTGGGAAGCTTTATTTCAAAACCATTTCTCTTTCCCACCAAGACACTCCACATCCAATGGATCATATTCTCTCTACATCAAAATCACATTTTAATCCAAATGGCCAAAGATTCAAGCTTTATTCTTATCTCTCCTACTTTACATCCTATGGCCAAAATTGAATCTTCACTTGATCCAAAGGCCATGATTTACTCCACCTAAGAGACAAACTTTTCTCAAGTCAATGGTGTATCTTTCAAGATGCCTCTAAAGTCTATATCCATTCAAAAGCCATGATTTACTCCACCTAAAAGACAAACTTTTCTCAAGTCAATTGTTGTATCTTTCAAGGTGGCCTCCAAAGTCTATATCCATCCAAAAGCCATTATTTCTTCCTACCAAAAAAGACTTGTTGTAATCATTTTCACACTTCTCTAAGCCTTCTAACGTCTATAATGATCCAAGGGTCCATATCTTTCATATCAATCCAATGGCCCTCATTTCATGAGCTTACACTCCACAATTTTCTATATAAACTAACTCTTTGTCTATGGTGCATATACTTGGCCGAAAATTACACTCTCTCTCTCTAGTGTTCTTCATCTTCTAAGCTTTCATTCTTTCACTCATTCATTCCTTGATTACATACTTGATTTTGAAGAGAGATCATACACACTAGCCAAGTAAAGCTTTATTGTTACTCTTGAGCCTTTCTTACCAGATTCTTATCATTTCCTCAAGAGCCATTCTACTTGCTTGAGCAATCTGATTTCCAGCACCTATAAGGCTTCATTCTATATCTCCATTTCACCATTCAAGCCTTATCACAACTGATTTTCGTTGGTTGATACACTACTCAAAATTTCACATACCCTAGCAACCAAAAAAATCTCAAATCTGAGTTTTGTGCTTACCATTCCCATTCCAGCTTTTCAAGAGCTTCATTTGAGCCTTAGACACTTACAAATCCAGCTACTAAAGAGCCAGCCTTTGAGCCTAAACTTATCTCATACCCGGCTATTCTTAGAGCCATTTTTGAGCTTGTATTTTGTTGATTAAGTTAGTGTGGTGAGCTACAAACCACACGGTGTGTAGAGTTTGGTGTGGTGAGCTATAAACCACACGGTGTGTAAAGTTTGGTGTTTGAGCTACAAAAACACTGGTTGTATGAGTTCCGCTTGACTCGGTTGAACAAGCTATAGTGGAGTGTTTGAAATTCCCAAGTGGGACTTGGGGAGTGGAGTAGGCTTGGGTTAAGCCGAACCACTATAAATCTCTTTGCCCTCTTTACTTTACAACAATTTCATTTTAGCATATCATATTTGCATTGCATCACTTGAAATTGGACATGAAAAGGGGTGATAGAATCAAGCTTGTGCATTACATTTGTTGAATCTGATTTGGTGCTTCATTACAACTTGTTTTGATTTATGTTGATTATCTTTGCATACATTTATAATTCAAACTTATTTAAATTCGCTTCGCGCTTAGGGTGAAACTCAATTGGAAACAAAAAAGAGGTGACTTAGTCCTAAATTTGATTAGATCACAATTCACCCCCCCCTCTTGTGGTTGCCATCCGATCCAACATCAACTAGCAAGTTAGACTTCTAAGAACACTAAATGTAGAGTAGAACGGTCCACATTGATGCTTTGGGGGAATTGCTAACTCTCTCCATAGACGAGCTTTCACGTTCCTTGAGAAATTTGAGACATAACTTATGCTCTATTCGCATCTTTACCTTACGAAACGTGGCACGAAGGCTCAACTAGCAAGTTAGACTTTTAAGAGCACTAAATAGAGTACAACGGTCCACATTGATGCTTTGGAATGCTCAACTCTCTCCATAGAGGAGCTTTTCACGTTTTTGTGCAATTTGAGACATAACTTGGTCTATTCGCATCTTTACCTTAACAAACGTTGCACGAAGGCTCAACTAGCAAGTTAGACTTTAAGAACTAAATAGAGTACAACGGTCCACATTGATGCTTTGGAATTGCTCAACTCTCTCCATAGAGGAGCTTTTACGTTTTTGTGCAATTTCAAACATAACTTGGTCTATTCGCATCTTTACCTTACGAAACGTGGCACGAAGGCTCAACTAGCAAGTTAGACTTTTAAGAGCACTAAATAGAGTACAACGGTCCACATTGATGCTTTGGAATGCTCAACTCTCCATAGAGGAGCTTTTCACTTTTTGTGCAATTTGAGACATAACTTGGTCTATTCGCGTCTTTACCTTACGAAACGTGGCACGAAGGCTCAACTAGCAAGTTAGACTTTAAGAGCACTAAATAGAGTACAACGGTCCACATTGATGCTTTGGAATTGCTCAACTCTCTCCATAGAGGAGCTTTTCACGTTTTTGTGCAATTTGAACATAACTTGGTCTATTCGCGTCTTTACCTTACGAAACGTGGCACGAAGGCTCAACTAGCAAGTTAGACTTCTAAGAACTAAATGAGTACAACGGTCCACATTGATGCTTTGGAATTGCTCAACTCTCTCCATAGAGGAGCTTTTCACGTTTTGTGCAATTTGAGACATAACTTGGTCTATTCGCGTCTTTACCTTACGAAACGTGGCACGAAGGCTCAACTAGCAAGTTAGACTTTAAGAGCACTAAATAGAGTACAACGGTCCACATTGATGCTTTGGAATTGCTCAACTCTCTCCATAGAGGAGCTTTTCACGTTTTTGTGCAATTTGAACATAACTTGGTCTATTCGCGTCTTTACCTTACGAAACGTGGCACGAAGGCTCAACTAGCAAGTTAGACTTTTAAGAGCACTAAATAGAGTACAACGGTCCACATTGATGCTTTGGAATTGCTCAACTCTCTCCATAGAGGAGCTTTTCACGTTTTTGTGCAATTTGAGACATAACTTGGTCTATTCGCGTCTTTACCTTACGAAACGTGGCACGAAGGCTCAACTAGCAAGTTAGACTTCTAAGAGCACTAAATAGAGTACAACGGTCCACATTGATGCTTTGGAATTGCTCAACTCTCTCCATAGAGGAGCTTTTCACGTTTTGTGCAATTTGAACATAACTTGGTCTATTCGCATCTTTACCTTACGAAACGTGCACGAAGCTCAACTAGCAAGTAGACTTTTAAGAGCACTAAATAGAGTACAACGGTCCACATTGATGCTTTGGAATTGCTCAACTCTCTCCATAGAGGAGCTTTTCACGTTTTTGTGCAATTTCAAACATAACTTGGTCTATTCGCATCTTTACCTACGAAACGTGGCACGAAGGCTAACTAGCAAGTTAGACTTTAAGACTAAATAGAGTACAACGGTCCACATTGATGCTTTGGAATTGCTCAACTCTCTCCATAAGGAGGACATTTTTGTGCAATTTCAAACATAACTTGGTCTATTCGCATCTTTACCTTACGAAACGTGGCACGAAGGCTCAACTAGCAAGTAGACTTTTAAGAGCACTAAATAGAGTACAACGCCCACATTGATGCTTTGGAATTGCTCAACTCTCTCCATAGAGGAGCTTTTCACGTTTTTGTGCAATTGAGACATAACTTGGTCTATTCGCGTCTTTACCTTACGAAACGTGGCACGAAGGCTCAACTAGCAAGTTAGACTTTAAGAGCACTAAATAGAGTACAACGGTCCACATTGATGCTTTGGAATGCTCAACTCTCTCCATAGAGGAGCTTTTCACGTTTTTGTGCAATTTGAGACATAACTTGGTCTATTCGCGTCTTTACCTTACGAAACGTGGCACGAAGGCTCAACTAGAAGTTAGACTTTAAGAGCACTAAATAGAGTACAACGGTCCACATTGATGCTTTGGAATTGCTCAACTCTCTCCATAGAGGAGCTTTTCACGTTTTTGTGCAATTTCAAACATAACTTGGTCTATTCGCATCTTTACCTTATGAAACGTGGCACGAAGGCTAACTAGCAAGTTAGACTTCTAAGAGCACTAAATAGAGTACAACGGTCCACATTGATGCTTTGGAATTGCTCAACTCTCTCCATAGAGGAGTTTTTCACGTTTTTGTGCAATTTAAACATAACTTGGTCTATTCGCATCTTTACCTTACGAAACGTGGCACGAAGGCTCAACTAGCAAGTTAGACTTTTAAGAGCACTAAATAGAGTACAACGGTCCACATTGATGCTTTGGAATTGCTCACTCTCTCCATAGAGGAGCTTTTCACGTTTTTGTGCAATTTGAGACATAACTTGGTCTATTCGCGTCTTTACCTTACGAAATGTGGCACGAAGGCTCAACTAGCAAGTTAGACTTTAAGAACACTAAATAGAGTACAACGGTCCACATTGAGCTTTGGAATTGCTCAACTCTCTCCATAGAGGAGCTTTTCAGTTTTTATGCAATTTGAGACATAACTTGGTCTATTCGCGTCTTTACCTTACGAAACGTGGCACGAAGGCTCAACTAGCAAGTTAGACTTTTAAGAGCACTAATAGAGTACAACGGTCCACATTGATGCTTTGGAATTGCTCAACTCTCTCCATAGAGGAGCTTTTCACGTTTTTGTGCAATTTCAGACATAACTTGGTCTATTCGCATCTTTACCTTACGAAACGTGCACGAAGGCTCAACTAGCAAGTTAGACTTTAAGAGCACTAAATAGAGTACAACGGTCCACATTGATGCTTTGGAATTGCTCACTCTCTCCATAGAGGAGCTTTTCACGTTTCTCCATAGTGCTCTTAAAAGTCTAACTTACTCGTTGAGCCTTCGTGCCAAGTTTCGTAAGGTAAAGACGCGAATAGACCAAGTTATGACTCAAATTGCACAAAACGTGAAAAGCTCCTCTATGGAGAGAGTTGAGCAATTCCAAAACATCAATGTGGACCGTTGTACTCTATCTAGTGCTCTTAAAAGTCTAACTTGCTAGTTGAGCCTTCGTGCCACATTTCGTAAGGTAAAGACGCGAATCGACCAAGTTATGTCTCAAATTGCATAAAAACGTGAAAAGCTCCTCTATGGAGAGAGTTGGCAATTCCAAAGCATCAATGTGGACCGTTGTACTCTATTTAGCGCTCTGAAAAGTCCAACTTGCTAGTTGAGCCTTCGTGCCACGTTTCATAAGGTAAAGACGCGAATAGACCAAGTTATGACTCGAATTGCACAAAAACGTTGAAAAGCTCCTCTATGGAGAGAGTTGAGCAATTCCAAAGCATCAATGTGGACCGTTGTACTCTATTTAGTGCTCTTAAAGTCTAACTAGCTAG
>NW_024056278.1:0-52268 GCF_013401445.1 Tripterygium wilfordii | reverse complement strand
TAGAGAGTTGAGCAATTCCAAAGCATCAATGTGGACCGTTGTACTCTATTTAGTGCTCTTAAAGTCTAACTTGCTAGTTGAGCCTTCGTGCCACGTTTCGTAAGGTAAAGACGCGAATAGACCAAGTTATGTCTCAAATTGCACAAAAACGTGAAAAGCTCCTCTATGGAGAGAGTTGAGCAATTCCAAAGCATCAATGTGGACCGTTGTACTCTATTTAGTGCTCTTAAAAGTCTAACTTGCTAGTTGAGCCTTCGTGCCACGTTTCGTAAGGTAAAGAGGCGAATAGACCAAGTTATGTCTCAAATTGCACAAAAACGTGAAAAGCTCCTCTATGGAGAGAGTTGAGCAATTCCAAAGCATCAATGTGGACCGTTGTACTCTATTTAGTGCTCTTAAAGTCTAACTTGCTAGTTGAGCCTTCGTGCCACGTTTCGTAAGGTAAAGACGCGAATAGACCAAGTTATGTCTCAAATTGCACAAAAACGTGAAAAGCTCCTCTATGGAGAGAGTTGAGCAATTCCAAAGCATCAATATGGACCGTTGTACTCTATTTAGTGCTCTTAAAAGTCTAACTTGCTAGTTGAGCCTTCGTGCCACGTTTCGTAAGGTAAAGAGGCGAATAGACCAAGTTATGTCTCAAATTGCAAAAACGTGAAAAGCTCCTCTATGGAGAGAGTTGAGCAATTCCAAAGCATCAATGTGGACCGTTGTACTCTATTTAGTGCTCTTAAAGTCTAACTTGCTAGTTGAGCCTTCGTGCCACGTTTCGTAAGGTAAAGACGCGAATAGACCAAGTTATGTCTCAAATTGCACAAAAACGTGAAAAGCTCCTCTATGGAGAGAGTTGAGCAATTCCAAAGCATCAATGTGGACCGTTGTACTCTATTTAGAGTTCTTAGAAGTCTAACTTGCTAGTTGAGCCTTCGTGCCACGTTTCGTAAGGTAAAGACGCGAATAGACCAAGTTATGTCTCAAATTGCACAAAAAACGTGAAAAGCTCCTCTATGGAGAGAGTTGAGCAATTCCAAAGCATCAATGTGGACCGTTGTACTCTATTTAGTGCTCTTAAAAGTCTAACTTGCTAGTTGAGCCTTCGTGCCACGTTTCGTAAGGTAAAGAGGCGAATAGACCAAGTTATGTCTCAAATTGCTCAAAAACGTGAAAAGCTCCTCTATGGAGAGAGTTGAGCAATTCCAAAGCATCAATGTGGACCGTTGTACTCTATTTAGTGCTCTTAAAGTCTAACTTGCTAGTTGAGCCTTCGTGCCACGTTTCGTAAGGTAAAGACGCGAATAGACCAAGTTATGTCTCAAATTGCACAAAAACGTGAAAAGCTCCTCTATGGAGAGAGTTGAGCAATTCCAAAGCATCAATGTGGACCGTTGTACTCTATTTAGTGCTCTTAAAGTCTAACTTGCTAGTTGAGCCTTCGTGCCACGTTTCGTAAGGTAAAGACGCGAATAGACCAAGTTATGTCTCAAATTGCACAAAAACGTGAAAAGCTCCTCTATGGAGAGAGTTGAGCAATTCCAAAGCATCAATGTGGACCGTTGTACTCTATTTAGTGCTCTTAAAGTCTAACTTGCTAGTTGAGCCTTCGTGCCACGTTTCGTAAGGTAAAGAGGCGAATAGACCAAGTTATGTCTCAAATTGCACAAAAACGTGAAAAGCTCCTCTATGGAGAGAGTTGAGCAATTCCAAAGCATCAATGTGGACCGTTGTACTCTATTTAGTGCTCTTAAAGTCTAACTTGCTAGTTGAGCCTTCGTGCCACGTTTCGTAAGGTAAAGACGCGAATAGACCAAGTTATGTCTCAAATTGCACAAAAACGTGAAAAGCTCCTCTATGGAGAGAGTTGAGCAATTCCAAAGCATCAATGTGGACCGTTGTACTCTATTTAGTGCTCTTAAAGTCTAACTTGCTAGTTGAGCCTTCGTGCCACGTTTCGTAAGGTAAAGACGCGAATAGACCAAGTTATGTCTCAAATTGCAAAAAACGTGAAAAGCTCCTCTATGGAGAGAGTTGAGCAATTCCAAAGCATCAATGTGGACCGTTGTACTCTATTTAGTGCTCTTAAAAGTCTAACTTGCTAGTTGAGCCTTCGTGCCACGTTTCGTAAGGTAAAGAGGCGAATAGACCAAGTTATGTCTCAAATTGCTCAAAAACGTGAAAAGCTCCTCTATGGAGAGAGTTGAGCAATTCCAAAGCATCAATGTGGACCGTTGTACTCTATTTAGTGCTCTTAAGTCTAACTTGCTAGTTGAGCCTTCGTGCCACGTTTCGTAAGGTAAAGACGCGAATAGACCAAGTTATGTCTCAAATTGCACAAAAACGTGAAAAGCTCCTCTATGGAGAGAGTTGAGCAATTCCAAAGCATCAATGTGGACCGTTGTACTCTATTTAGTGTTCTTAAAGTCTAACTTGCTAGTTGAGCCTTCGTGCCACGTTTCGTAAGGTAAAGACGCGAATAGACCAAGTTATGTCTCAAATTGCAAAAACGTGAAAAGCCTCTATGGAGAGAGTTGAGCAATTCCAAAGCATCAATGTGGACCGTTGTACTCTATTTAGTGCTCTTAAAAGTCTAACTTGCTAGTTGAGCCTTCGTGCCACGTTTCGTAAGGTAAAGACGCGAATAGACCAAGTTATGTCTCAAATTGCTCAAAAACGTGAAAAGCTCCTCTATGGAGAGAGTTGAGCAATTCCAAAGCATCAATGTGGACCGTTGTACTCTATTTAGTGCTCTTAAAGTCTAACTTGCTAGTTGAGCCTTCGTGCCACGTTTCGTAAGGTAAAGACGCGAATAGACCAAGTTATGTCTCAAATTGCACAAAAACGTGAAAAGCTCCTCTATGGAGAGAGTTGAGCAATTCCAAAGCATCAATGTGGACCGTTGTACTCTATTTAGTGCTCTTAAAAGTCTAACTTGCTAGTTGAGCCTTCGTGCCACGTTTCGTAAGGTAAAGACGCGAATAGACCAAGTTATGTCTCAAATTGCCAAAAACGTGAAAAGCTCCTCTATGGAGAGAGTTGAGCAATTCCAAAGCATCAATGTGGACCGTTGTACTCTATTTAGTGCTCTTAAAGTCTAACTTGCTAGTTGAGCCTTCGTGCCACGTTTCGTAAGGTAAAGACGCGAATAGACCAAGTTATGTCTCAAATTGCACAAAAACGTGAAAAGCTCCTCTATGGAGAGAGTTGAGCAATTCCAAAGCATCAATGTGGACCGTTGTACTCTATTTAGTGCTCTTAAAAGTCTAACTTGCTAGTTGAGCCTTCGTGCCACGTTTCGTAAGGTAAAGACGCGAATAGACCAAGTTATGTCTCAAATTGCACAAAAACGTGAAAAGCTCCTCTATGGAGAGAGTTGAGCAATTCCAAAGCATCAATGTGGACCGTTGTACTCTATTTAGTGCTCTTAAAGTCTAACTTGCTAGTTGAGCCTTCGTGCCACGTTTCGTAAGGTAAAGACGCGAATAGACCAAGTTATGTCTCAAATTGCACAAAAACGTGAAAAGCTCCTCTATGGAGAGAGTTGAGCAATTCCAAAGCATCAATGTGGACCGTTGTACTCTATTTAGTGCTCTTAAAAGTCTAACTTGCTAGTTGAGCCTTCGTGCCACGTTTCGTAAGGTAAAGACGCGAATAGACCAAGTTATGTCTCAAATTGCACAAAAACGTGAAAAGCTCCTCTATGGAGAGAGTTGAGCAATTCCAAAGCATCAATGTGGACCGTTGTACTCTATTTAGTGCTCTTAAAAGTCTAACTTGCTAGTTGAGCCTTCGTGCCACGTTTCGTAAGGTAAAGACGCGAATAGACCAAGTTATGTCTCAAATTGCACAAAAACGTGAAAAGCTCCTCTATGGAGAGAGTTGAGCAATTCCAAAGCATCAATGTGGACCGTTGTACTCTATTTAGTGCTCTTAAAGTCTAACTTGCTAGTTGAGCCTTCGTGCCACGTTTCGTAAGGTAAAGAGCGAATAGACCAAGTTATGTCTCAAATTGCACAAAAACGTGAAAAGCTCCTCTATGGAGAGAGTTGAGCAATTCCAAAGCATCAATGTGGACCGTTGTACTCTATTTAGTGCTCTTAAAAGTCTAACTTGCTAGTTGAGCCTTCGTGCCACGTTTCGTAAGGTAAAGACGCGAATAGACCAAGTTATGTCTCAAATTGCAAAAACGTGAAAAGCTCCTCTATGGAGAGAGTTGAGCAATTCCAAAGCATCAATGTGGACCGTTGTACTCTATTTAGTGCTCTTAAAAGTCTAACTTGCTAGTTGAGCCTTCGTGCCACGTTTCGTAAGGTAAAGACGCGAATAGACCAAGTTATGTCTCAAATTGCAAAAACGTGAAAAGCTCCTCTATGGAGAGAGTTGAGCAATTCCAAAGCATCAATGTGGACCGTTGTACTCTATTTAGTGCTCTTAAAAGTCTAACTTGCTAGTTGAGCCTTCGTGCCACGTTTCGTAAGGTAAAGACGCGAATAGACCAAGTTATGTCTCAAATTGCAAAAACGTGAAAAGCTCCTCTATGGAGAGAGTTGAGCAATTCCAAAGCATCAATGTGGACCGTTGTACTCTATTTAGTGCTCTTAAAAGTCTAACTTGCTAGTTGAGCCTTCGTGCCACGTTTCGTAAGGTAAAGACGCGAATAGACCAAGTTATGTCTCAAATTGCAAAAAACGTGAAAAGCTCCTCTATGGAGAGAGTTGAGCAATTCCAAAGCATCAATGTGGACCGTTGTACTCTATTTAGTGCTCTTAAAAGTCTAACTTGCTAGTTGAGCCTTCGTGCCACGTTTCGTAAGGTAAAGAGCGAATAGACCAAGTTATGTCTCAAATTGCACAAAAACGTGAAAAGCTCCTCTATGGAGAGAGTTGAGCAATTCCAAAGCATCAATGTGGACCGTTGTACTCTATTTAGTGCTCTTAAAGTCTAACTTGCTAGTTGAGCCTTCGTGCCACGTTTCGTAAGGTAAAGACGCGAATAGACCAAGTTATGTCTCAAATTGCACAAAAACGTGAAAAGCTCCTCTATGGAGAGAGTTGAGCAATTCCAAAGCATCAATGTGGACCGTTGTACTCTATTTAGTGCTCTTAAAAGTCTAACTTGCTAGTTGAGCCTTCGTGCCACGTTTCGTAAGGTAAAGAGCGAATAGACCAAGTTATGTCTCAAATTGCACAAAAACGTGAAAAGCTCCTCTATGGAGAGAGTTGAGCAATTCCAAAGCATCAATGTGGACCGTTGTACTCTATTTAGTGCTCTTAAAGTCTAACTTGCTAGTTGAGCCTTCGTGCCACGTTTCGTAAGGTAAAGAGGCGAATAGACCAAGTTATGTCTCAAATTGCACAAAAACGTGAAAAGCTCCTCTATGGAGAGAGTTGAGCAATTCCAAAGCATCAATGTGGACCGTTGTACTCTATTTAGTGCTCTTAAAGTCTAACTTGCTAGTTGAGCCTTCGTGCCACGTTTCGTAAGGTAAAGACGCGAATAGACCAAGTTATGTCTCAAATTGCACAAAAACGTGAAAAGCTCCTCTATGGAGAGAGTTGAGCAATTCCAAAGCATCAATGTGGACCGTTGTACTCTATTTAGTTCTTAAAGTCTAACTTGCTAGTTGAGCCTTCGTGCCACGTTTCGTAAGGTAAAGACGCGAATAGACCAAGTTATGTCTCAAATTGCACAAAAACGTGAAAAGCTCCTCTATGGAGAGAGTTGAGCAATTCCAAAGCATCAATGTGGACCGTTGTACTCTATTTAGTGCTCTTAAAAGTCTAACTTGCTAGTTGAGCCTTCGTGCCACGTTTCGTAAGGTAAAGACGCGAATAGACCAAGTTATGTCTCAAATTGCAAAAACGTGAAAAGCTCCTCTATGGAGAGAGTTGAGCAATTCCAAAGCATCAATGTGGACCGTTGTACTCTATTTAGTGCTCTTAAAGTCTAACTTGCTAGTTGAGCCTTCGTGCCACGTTTCGTAAGGTAAAGACGCGAATAGACCAAGTTATGTCTCAAATTGCACAAAAACGTGAAAAGCTCCTCTATGGAGAGAGTTGAGCAATTCCAAAGCATCAATGTGGACCGTTGTACTCTATTTAGTGCTCTTAAAGTCTAACTTGCTAGTTGAGCCTTCGTGCCACGTTTCGTAAGGTAAAGACGCGAATAGACCAAGTTATGTCTCAAATTGCACAAAAACGTGAAAAGCTCCTCTATGGAGAGAGTTGAGCAATTCCAAAGCATCAATGTGGACCGTTGTACTCTATTTAGTGCTCTTAAAAGTCTAACTTGCTAGTTGAGCCTTCGTGCCACGTTTCGTAAGGTAAAGAGGCGAATAGACCAAGTTATGTCTCAAATTGCACAAAAACGTGAAAAGCTCCTCTATGGAGAGAGTTGAGCAATTCCAAAGCATCAATGTGGACCGTTGTACTCTATTTAGTGCTCTTAAAGTCTAACTTGCTAGTTGAGCCTTCGTGCCACGTTTCGTAAGGTAAAGAGGCGAATAGACCAAGTTATGTCTCAAATTGCAAAACGTGAAAAGCTCCTCTATGGAGAGAGTTGAGCAATTCCAAAGCATCAATGTGGACCGTTGTACTCTATTTAGTGCTCTTAAAAGTCTAACTTGCTAGTTGAGCCTTCGTGCCACGTTTCGTAAGGTAAAGACGCGAATAGACCAAGTTATGTCTCAAATTGCACAAAAACGTGAAAAGCTCCTCTATGGAGAGAGTTGAGCAATTCCAAAGCATCAATGTGGACCGTTGTACTCTATTTAGTGCTCTTAAAAGTCTAACTTGCTAGTTGAGCCTTCGTGCCACGTTTCGTAAGGTAAAGAGGCGAATAGACCAAGTTATGTCTCAAATTGCACAAAAACGTGAAAAGCTCCTCTATGGAGAGAGTTGAGCAATTCCAAAGCATCAAT
Source organism: Tripterygium wilfordii (assembly GCF_013401445.1). Classification (NCBI taxonomy): domain Eukaryota; kingdom Viridiplantae; phylum Streptophyta; class Magnoliopsida; order Celastrales; family Celastraceae; genus Tripterygium; species Tripterygium wilfordii. The sequence goes on along the minus strand of NW_024056278.1, from coordinate 45,355 downwards.
GTGGACCGTTGTACTCTATTTAGTGCTCTTAAAAGTCTAACTTGCTAGTTGAGCCTTCGTGCCACGTTTCGTAAGGTAAAGACGCGAATAGACCAAGTTATGTCTCAAATTGCACAAAAACGTGAAAAGCTCCTCTATGGAGAGAGTTGAGCAATTCCAAAGCATCAATGTGGACCGTTGTACTCTATTTAGTGCTCTTAAAGTCTAACTTGCTAGTTGAGCCTTCGTGCCACGTTTCGTAAGGTAAAGACGCGAATAGACCAAGTTATGTCTCAAATTGCACAAAACGTGAAAAGCTCCTCTATGGAGAGAGTTGAGCAATTCCAAAGCATCAATGTGGACCGTTGTACTCTATTTAGTGCTCTTAAAAGTCTAACTTGCTAGTTGAGCCTTCGTGCCACGTTTCGTAAGGTAAAGAGGCGAATAGACCAAGTTATGTCTCAAATTGCTCAAAAACGTGAAAAGCTCCTCTATGGAGAGAGTTGAGCAATTCCAAAGCATCAATGTGGACCGTACTCTATTTAGTCTCTTAAAAGTCTAACTTGCTAGTTGAGCCTTCGTGCCACGTTTCGTAAGGTAAAGAGGCGAATAGACCAAGTTATGTCTCAAATTGCTCAAAAACGTGAAAAGCTCCTCTATGGAGAGAGTTGAGCAATTCCAAAGCATCAATGTGGACCGTACTCTATTTAGTGTTCTTAAAGTCTAACTTGCTAGTTGAGCCTTCGTGCCACGTTTCGTAAGGTAAAGACGCGAATAGACCAAGTTATGTCTCAAATTGCACAAAAACGTGAAAAGCCTCCCTATGGAGAGAGTTGAGCAATTCCAAAGCATCAATGTGGACCGTTTGTACTCTATTTAGTGCTCTTAAAAGTCTAACTTGCTAGTTGAGCCTTCGTGCCACGTTTCGTAAGGTAAAGAGGCGAATAGACCAAGTTATGTCTCAAATTGCTCAAAAACGTGAAAAGCTCCTCTATGGAGAGAGTTGAGCAATTCCAAAGCATCAATGTGGACCGTTGTACTCTATTTAGTGTTCTTAAAGTCTAACTTGCTAGTTGAGCCTTCGTGCCACGTTTCGTAAGGTAAAGAGGCGAATAGACCAAGTTATGTCTCTCAAATTGCACAAAAACGTGAAAAGCTCCTCTATGGAGAGAGTTGAGCAATTCCAAAGCATCAATGTGGACCGTTGTACTCTATTTAGTGCTCTTAAAGTCTAACTTGCTAGTTGAGCCTTCGTGCCACGTTTCGTAAGGTAAAGAGGCGAATAGACCAAGTTATGTCTCAAATTGCAAAAACGTGAAAAGCTCCTCTATGGAGAGAGTTGAGCAATTCCAAAGCATCAATGTGGACCGTTGTACTCTATTTAGTGCTCTTAAAAGTCTAACTTGCTAGTTGAGCCTTCGTGCCACGTTTCGTAAGGTAAAGACGCGAATAGACCAAGTTATGTCTCAAATTGCTAAAAACGTGAAAAGCTCCTCTATGGAGAGAGTTGAGCAATTCCAAAGCATCAATGTGGACCGTTGTACTCTATTTAGTGCTCTTAAAAGTCTAACTTGCTAGTTGAGCCTTCGTGCCACGTTTCGTAAGGTAAAGAGGCGAATAGACCAAGTTATGTCTCAAATTGCTCAAAAACGTGAAAAGCTCCTCTATGGAGAGAGTTGAGCAATTCCAAAGCATCAATGTGGACCGTTGTACTCTATTTAGTGCTCTTAAAGTCTAACTTGCTAGTTGAGCCTTCGTGCCACGTTTCGTAAGGTAAAGACGCGAATAGACCAAGTTATGTCTCAAATTGCAAAAACGTGAAAAGCTCCTCTATGGAGAGAGTTGAGCAATTCCAAAGCATCAATGTGGACCGTTGTACTCTATTTAGTGCTCTTAAAAGTCTAACTTGCTAGTTGAGCCTTCGTGCCACGTTTCGTAAGGTAAAGAGGCGAATAGACCAAGTTATGTCTCAAATTGCTCAAAAACGTGAAAAGCTCCTCTATGGAGAGAGTTGAGCAATTCCAAAGCATCAATGTGGACCGTTGTACTCTATTTAGTGCTCTTAAAAGTCTAACTTGCTAGTTGAGCCTTCGTGCCACGTTTCGTAAGGTAAAGAGGCGAATAGACCAATGTTATGTCTCAAATTGCATCAAAAACGTGAAAAGCTCCTCTATGGAGAGAGTTGAGCCATTCCAAAGGCATCAATGTGGACCGTTCTACTCTATTTAGTGTTCTTAGAAGTCTAACTTGCTAGTTGAGCCTTCGTGCCACGTTTCGTAAGGTAAAGACGCGAATAGACCAAGTTATGTCTCAAATTGCACAAAAACGCTGAAAAGCTCCTCTATGGAGAGAGTTGGAGCAATTCCAAAATGCATCAATGTGGACCGTTGCTACTCTATTAGTGCTTCTTAGAAAGTCTAACTTGCTAGTTGAGCCTTCGTGCCACGTTTCGTAAGTAAAGAGGCGAATAGACCAAGTTATGTCTCAAATTGCACAAAAACGTGAAAAGCTCCTCTATCGAGAGAGTTGAGCAATTCCAAAGCATCAATGTGGACCGTTGTACTCTATTTAGTGCTCTTAAAAGTCTAACTTGCTAGTTGAGTCCTTCGTGCCAACGTTTCGTAAGGTAAAGAGGCGAATAGACCAAGTTATGTCTCAAATTGCTCAAAAACGTGAAAAGCTCCTCTATGGCAGAGAGTTGCAGCAATTCCAAAGCATCAATGTGGACCGTTCTACTCTATTTAGTGTTCTTAGAAAGTCTAACTTGCTAGTTGAAGGCCTTCGTGCCAACGTTTCGTAAGGTAAAGAGCGCGAATAGACCAAGTTATGTCTTCAAATTGCACAAAAACGTGAAAAGCTCCCTCTATGGAGAGAGTTGAGCAATTCCAAAGCATCAATGTGGAACCGTTGTACTCTATTTAGTGCTTCTTAGAAGTCTAACTTGCTAGTTGAGCCTTCGCTGCAACGTTCGTAAGTTAAAAGAGGCGAATAGACCAGTTATGTCTCAAATTGCTCAAAAACGTGAAAAGCTCCTCTATGGAGAGAGTTGAGCAATTCCAAAGCATCAATGTGGACCGTTTCTACTCTATTTATGTTCTTAGAAGGTCTAACTTGCTAGTTGAGCCTTCGTGCACGTTTCGTAAGGTAAAGACGCGAATAGACCAAGTTATGTCTAAATTGCCAAAAACGTGAAAAGCTCCTCTATGGGAGAGAGTTGAGCAATTCCAAGCATCATGGTGGACCGTTGTACTCTATTTAGTGCTCTTAAAAGTCTAACCTTGCTAGTTGAGCCTTCGTGCCACGTTTCGTAAGGTAAAGAGAGCGAATAAGACCAAGTTGATGTTGAAATTGCCAAAAACGTGAAAAGCTCCTCTATGGAGAGAGTTGAGCAATTCCAAAGCATCAATGTGGACCGTTTCTACTCTATTTAGTGCTTCTTAGAAGTCTAACTTACTAGTTGAGCCTTCGTGCCACGTTTCGTAAGGTAAAGACGCGAATAGACCAAGTTATGTCTCAAATTGCTACCAAAAACAGTGAAAAGCTCCATCTATGGAGAGAGTTGAGCAATTCCAAAGCATCAATGTGGACCGTTGTACTCTATTTAGTGCTCTTAAAAAGTCTAACTTGCTAGTTGAGCCTTCGTGGCCACGTTTCGTAAGGTAAAGAGGCGAATAGGACCCAGTTATGTCTCAAATTGCACAAAAACGTGAAAAGCTCCTCTATGGAGAGAGTTGAGCAATTCCAAAGCATCAATGTGGACCGTTCTACTCTATTTAGTGTTCTTAGAAGTCTAACTTGCTAGTTGAGCCTTCGTGCCACGTTTCGTAAGGTAAAGACGCGAATAGACCAAGTTATGTCTCAAATTGCACAAAAACGTGAAAAGCTCCTCTATGGAGAGAGTTGAGCAATTCCAAAGCATCAATGTGGACCGTTGCTACTCTATTTAGTGTTCTTAGAAGTCTAACTTGCTAGTTGAGCTTCGTGCCACGTTTCGTAAGGTAAAGACGCGAATAGACCAAGTTATGTCTCAAATTGCACAAAAACGTGAAAAGCTCCTCTATGGAGAGAGTTGAGGCAATTCCAAAGCATCAATGTGGACCGTTGTACTCTATTTAGTGCTCTTAAAAGTCTAACTTGCTTAGTTGAGCCTTCGTGCCACGTTTCGTAAGGTAAAGAGGCGAATAGACCAAGTTATGTCTCAAATTGCTCAAAAACGTGAAAAGCTCCTCTATGCAGAGAGTTGAGCAATTCCAAAGCATCAATGTGGACCGTTCTACTCTATTTAGTGTTCTTAGAAGTCTAACTTGCTAGTTGAGCCTTCGTGCCACGTTTCGTAAGGTAAAGACGCGAATAGACCAAGTTATGTCTCAAATTGCACAAAAACGTGAAAAGCTCCCCTATGGAGAGAGTTGAGCAATTCCAAAGCATCAATGTGGACCGTTGTACTCTATTTAGTGCTCTTAGAAGTCTAACTTGCTAGTTGAGCCTTCGTGCCACGTTTCGTAAGGTAAAGACGCGAATAGACCAAGTTATGTCTCAAATTGCTACAAAACGGAGAAAAGCTCCTCTATGGAGAGAGTTGAGCAATTCCAAAGCATCAATGTGGACCGTTGTACTCTATTTAGTGCTCTTAAAAGTCTAACTTGCTAGTTGAGCCTTCGTGCCACGTTTCGTAAGGTAAAGAGGCGAATAGACCAAGTTATGTCTCAAATTGCTCAAGAACGTGAAACGCTCCTCTATGGAGAGAGTTTAGCAATTCCAAAGCATCAATGTGGACCGTTGTACTCTATTTAGTGCTCTTAGAAGTCTAACTTGCTAGTTGAGCCTTCGTGCCACGTTTCGTAAGGTAAAGACGGCGAATAGACCAAGTTATGTCTCAAATTGCACAAAAACGTGAAAAGCTCCTCTATGGAGAGAGTTGAGCAATTCCAAAGCATCAATGTGGACCGTTGTACTCTATTTAGTGCTCTTAAAAGTCTAACTTGCTAGTTGAGCCTTCGTGCCACGTTTCGTAAGGTAAAGACGGCGAATAGACCAAGTTATGTCTCAAATTGCACAAAAACGTGAAAAGCTCCTCTATGGAGAGAGTTGAGCAATTCCAAAGCATCAATGTGGACCGTTGTACTCTATTTAGTGTTCTTAGAAGTCTAACTTGCTAGTTGAGCCTTCGTGCCACGTTTCGTAAGGTAAAGACGCGAATAGACCAAGTTATGTCTCAAATTGCACAAAAACGTGAAAGAGCTCCTCTATGGAGAGAGTTAGCAATTCCAAAGCATCAATGTGGACCGTTCGTACTCTATTTAGTGTTCCTTAGAAAGTCTAACTTGCTAGTTGAGCCTTCGTGCCACGTTTCGTAAGGTACAGAGGCGAATAGACCAAGTTATGTCTCAAATTGCACAAAAACGTGAAAAGCTCCTCTATGGAGAGAGTTGAGCAATTCCAAAGCATCAATGTGGACCGTTCTACTCTATTTAGTGCTCTTAGAAAGTCTAACTTGCTAGTTGAGCCTTCGTGCCACGTTTCGTAAGGTAAAGAGGCGAATAGACCAAGTTATGTCTCAAATTGCTCAAAAACGTGAAAAGCTCCTCTATGGAGAGAGTTGAGCAATTCCAAGCATCAATGTGGACCGTTGTACTCTATTTAGTGCTCTTAAAAGTCTAACTTGCTAGTTGAGCCTTCGTGCCACGTTTCGTAAGGTAAAGAGGCGAATAGACCAAGTTATGTCTCAAATTGCACAAGAAACGTGAAAAGCTCCTCTATGGAGAGAGTTGAGCAATTCCGAAGCATCAATGTGGACCGTTGTACTCTATTTAGTGCTCTTAAAAGTCTAACTTGCTAGTTGAGCCTTCGTGCCACGTTTCGTAAGGTAAAGACGGCGAATAGACCAAGTTATGTCTCAAATTGCACAAAAAACGTAGAAAAGCTCCTCTATCGGAGAGAGTTGAGCAATTCCAAAGCATCAATGTGGACCGTTCTACTCTATTTAGTGCTCTTAGAAGTCTAACTTGCTAGTTGAGCCTTCGTGCCACGTTTCGTAAGGTAAAGACGGCGAATAGACCAAGTTATGTCTCAAATTGCTACAAAAACGTGAAAAGCTCCTCTATGGAGAGAGTTGAGCAATTCCAAAGCATCAATGTGGACCGTTGTACTCTATTTAGTGCTCTTAAAAGTCTAACTTGCTAGTTGAGCCTTCGTGCCACGTTTCGTAAGGTAAAGACGCGAATAGACCAAGTTATGTCTCAATTGCATCAAAAACGTGAAAAGCTCCTCTATGGAGAGAGTTGAGCAATTCCAAAGCATCAATGTGGACCGTTGTACTCTATTTAGTGCTCTTAAAAGTCTAACTTGCTAGTTGAGCCTTCGTGCCACGTTTCGTAAGGTAAAGAGGCGAATAGACCAAGTTATGTCTCAAATTGCTCAAAAACGTGAAAAGCTCCTCTATGGAGAGAGTTGAGCAATTCCAAAGCATCAATGTGGACCGTTGCTACTCTATTTAGTGCTCTTAGAAGTCTAACTTGCTAGTTGAGCCTTCGTGCCACGTTTCGTAAGGTAAAGACGCGAATAGACCAAGTTATGTCTCAAATTGCACAAAAACGTGAAAAGCTACTCTATGAAGAGAGTTGAGCAATTCCAAAGCATCAATGTGGATCGTTGTACTCTATTTAGTGCTCTTAGAAGTCTAACTTGCTAGTTGAGCCTTCGTGCCACGTTTCGTAAGGTAAAGAGGCGAATAGACCAAGTTATGTCTCAAATTGCACAAAAACGTGAAAAGCTCCTCTATGGAGAGAGTTGAGCAAGTCCAACGCATCAATGTGGACCGTTGTACTCTATTTAGTGCTCTTAAGAGTCTAACTTGCTAGTTGAGCCTTCGTGCCACTTTTCGTAAGGTAAAGAGGCGAATAGGCCAAGTTATGTCTCAAATTGCTCAAAAACGTGAAAAGCTCCTCTATGGAGAGAGTTGAGCAATTCCAAAGCATCAATGTGGACCGTTGTACTCTATTTAGTGTTCTTAGAAGTCTAACTTTCTAGTTGAGCCTTCGTGCCACGTTTCGTAAGGTAAAGACGCGAATAGACCAAGTTATGTTTGAAATTGCACAAAAACGTGAAAAGCTCCTCTATGGAGAGAGTTGAGCAATTCCAAAGCATCAATGTGGACCATTGTACTCTATTTAGTGCTCTTAAAAGTCTAACTTGCTAGTTGACCCTTCGTGCCGCGTTTCGTAAGGTAAAGATGCGAATAGACCAAGTTATGTCTCAAATTGCACAAAAACGTGAAAAGCTCCTCTATGGAGAGAGTTGAGCAATTCCAAAGCATCAATATGGACCGTTGTACTCTATTTAGTGCTCTTAAAAGTCTAACTTGCTAGTTGAGCCTTCGTGCCACGTTTCGTAAGGTAAAGAGGCGAATAGACCAAGTTATGTCTCAAATTGCTCAAGAACGTGAAAAGCTCCTCTATGGAGAGAGTTGAGCAATTCCAAAGCATCAATGTGGACCGTTGCTACTCTATTTAGTGTTCTTAGAAGTCTAACTTGCTAGTTGAGGCCTTCGTGCCACGTTTCGTAAGGTAAAGACGGCGAATAGACCAAGTTATGTCTCAAATTGCTACAAAAACGTGAAAAGCTCCTCTATGGAGAGAGTTGAGCAATTCCAAAGCATCAATGTGGACCGTTGTACTCTATTTAGTGCTCTTAGAAGTCTAACTTGCTAGTTGAGCCTTCGTGCCACGTTTCGTAAGGTAAAGAGGCGAATAGACCAAGTTATGTCTCAAATTGCTCAAAAACGTGAAAAGCTCCTCTATGGAGAGAGTTGAGCAATTCCGAAGCATCAATGTGGACCGTTGCTACTCTATTTAGTGTTCTTAGAAGTCTAACTTGCTAGTTGAGCCTTCGTGCCACGTTTCGTAAGGTAAAGACGCGAATAGACCAAGTTATGTCTCAAATTGCACAAAAACGTGAAAAGCTCCTCTATGGAGAGAGTTGAGCAATTCCAAAGCATCAATGTGGACCGTTGTACTCTATTTAGTGCTCTTAAAAGTCTAACTTGCTAGTTGAGCCTTCGTGCCACGTTTCGTAAGGTAAAGAGGCGAATAAACCAAGTTATGTCTCAAATTGCTCAAAAACGTGAAAAGCTCCTCTATGGAGAGAGTTGAGCAATTCCAAAGCATCAATGTGGACCGTTGCTACTCTATTTAGTCTTCTTAGAAGTCTAACTTGCTAGTTGAGCCTTCGTGCCACGTTTCGTAAGGTAAAGACGCGAATAGACCATGTTATGTCTGAAATTGCACAAAAACAGTGAAAAGCTCCTCTATGGAGAGAGTTGAGCAATTCCAAAGCATCAATGTGGACCGTTGTACTCTATTTAGTGCTCTTAAAAGTCTAACTTGCTAGTTGAGCCTTCGTGCCACGTTTCGTAAGGTAAAGACGCGAATAGACCAATGTTATGTCTCAAATTGCACAAAAACGTGAAAAGCTCCTCTATGGAGAGAGTTGAGCAATTCCAAAGCATCAATGTGGACCGTTCTACTCTATTTAGTGTTCTTAGAAATCTAACTTGCTAGTTGAGCCTTCGTGCCACGTTTCGTAAGGTAAAGAGGCGAATAGACCAAGTTATGTCTCAATTGCTCAAAGAAACGTGAAAAGCTCCTCTATGGAGAGAGTTGAGCAATTCCAAAGCATCAATGTGGACCGTTGTACTCTATTTAGTGCTCTTAAAAGTCTAACTTGCTAGTTGAGCCTTCGTGCCACGTTTCGTAAGGTAAAGAGGCGAATAGACCAAGTTATGTCTCAAATTGCTCAAAAACGTGAAAAGCTCCTCTATGGAGAGAGTTGAGCAATTCCAAAGCATCAATGTGGACCGTTCTACTCTATTTAGTGTTCTTAGAAGTCTAACTTGCTAGTTGAGCCTTCGTGCCACGTTTCGTAAGGTAAAGACGGCGAATAGACCAAGTTATGTCTCAAATTGCTACAAAAACGTGAAAAGCTCCTCTATGGAGAGAGTTGAGCAATTCCAAAGCATCAATGTGGACCGTTGTACTCTATTTAGTGCTCTTAAAAGTCTAACTTGCTAGTTGAGCCTTCGTGCCACGTTTCGTAAGGTAAAGAGGCGAATAGACCAAGTTATGTCTCAAATTGCTCAAAAACGTGAAAAGCTCCTCTATGGAGAGAGTTGAGCAATTCCAAAGCATCAATGTGGACCGTTGCTACTCTATTTAGTGCTCTTAAAAGTCTAACTTGCTAGTTGAGCCTTCGTGCCACGTTTCGTAAGGTAAAAGAGGCGAATAGACCAAGTTATGTCTCAAATTGCACAAAAACGTGAAAAGCTCCTCTATGGAGAGAGTTGAGCAATTCCAAAGCATCAATGTGGACCGTTGTACTCTATTTAGTGCTCTTAAAAGTCTAACTTGCTAGTTGAGCCTTCGTGCCACGTTTCGTAAGGTAAAGAGGCGAATAGACCAAGTTATGTCTCAAATTGCATCAAAAACGTGAAAAGCTCCTCTATGGAGAGAGTTGAGCAATTCCAAAGCATCAATGTGGACCGTTGTACTCTATTTAGTGCTCTTAAAGTCTAACTTGCTAGTTGAGCCTTCGTGCCACGTTTCGTAAGGTAAAGAGGCGAATAGGACCAAGTTATGTCTCAAATTGCTCAAAAACGTGAAAAGCTCCTCTATGGAGAGAGTTGAGCAATTCCAAAGCATCAATGTGGACCGTTGTACTCTATTTAGTGCTCTTAAAAGTCTAACTTGCTAGTTGAGCCTTCGTGCCACGTTTCGTAAGGTAAAGACGGCGAATAGACCAAGTTATGTCTCAAATTGGCACAAAAACGTGAAAAGCTCCTCTATGGAGAGAGTTGAGCAATTCCAAAGCATCAATGTGGACCGTTGCTACTCTATTTAGTGTTCTTAGAAAGTCTAACTTGCTAGTTGAGCCTTCGTGCCACGTTTCGTAAGGTAAAGACGCGAATAGACCAAGTTATGTCTCAAATTGCTACAAAAACGTGAAAAGCTCCTCTATGGAGAGAGTTGAGCAATTCCAAAGCATCAATGTGGACCGTTGTACTCTATTTAGTGTTCTTAGAAGTCTAACTTGCTAGTTGAGCCTTCGTGCCACGTTTCGTAAGGTAAAGACGCGAATAGACCAAGTTATGTCTCAAATTGCACAAAAACGTGAAAAGCTCCTCTATGGAGAGAGTTAGCAATTCCAAAGCATCAATGTGGACCGTTGTACTCTATTTAGTGCTCTTAAAAGTCTAACTTGCTAGTTGAGCCTTCGTGCCACGTTTCGTAAGGTAAAGACGGCGAATAGACCAAGTTATGTCTCAAATTGCATCAAAAACGTGAAAAGCTCCTCTATGGAGAGAGTTGAGCAATTCCAAAGCATCAATGTGGACCGTTCTACTCTATTTAGTGTTCTTAGAAGTCTAACTTGCTAGTTGAGCCTTCGTGCCACGTTTCGTAAGGTAAAGAGGCGAATAGACCAAGTTATGTCTCAAATTGCTACAAAAACGTGAAAAGCTCCTCTATGGAGAGAGTTGAGCAATTCCAAAGCATCAATGTGGACCGTTGTACTCTATTTAGTGCTCTTAAAAGTCTAACTTGCTAGTTGAGCCTTCGTGCCACGTTTCGTAAGGTAAAGACGGCGAATAGACCAAGTTATGTCTCAAATTGCACAAAAACGCGAAAAGCTCCTCTATGGAGAGAGTTGAGCAATTCCAAAGCATCAATGTGGACCGTTCTACTCTATTTAGTGTTCTTAGAAGTCTAACTTGCTAGTTGAGCCTTCGTGCCACGTTTCGTAAGGTAAAGACGCGAATAGACCAAGTTATGTCTCAAATTGCACAAAAACGTGAAAAGCTCCTCTATGGAGAGAGTTGAGCAATTCCAAAGCATCAATGTGGACCGTTGTACTCTATTTAGTGCTCTTAAAAGTCTAACTTGCTAGTTGAGCCTTCGTGCCACGTTTCGTAAGGTAAAGAGGCGAATAGACCAAGTTATGTCTCAAATTGCTCAAAAAACGTGAAAAGCTCCTCTATGGAGAGAGTTGAGCAATTCCAAAGCATCAATGTGGACCGTTGTACTCTATTTAGTGCTTCTTAGAAGTCTAACTTGCTAGTTGAGCCTTCGTGCCACGTTTCGTAAGGTAAAGAGGCGAATAGACCAAGTTATGTCTCAAATTGCTCAAAAACGTGAAAAGCTCCTCTATGGAGAGAGTTGAGCAATTCCAAAGCATCAATGTGGACCGTTGTACTCTATTTAGTGCTCTTAAAAGTCTAACTTGCTAGTTGAGCCTTCGTGCCACGTTTCGTAAGGTAAAGAGGCGAATAGACCAAGTTATGTCTCAAATTGCTCAAAAACGTGAAAAGCTCCTCTATGGAGAGAGTTGAGCAATTCCGAAGCATCAATGTGGACCGTTGTACTCTATTTAGTGCTCTTAAAAGTCTAACTTGCTAGTTGAGCCTTCGTGCCACGTTTCGTAAGGTAAAGAGGCGAATAGACCAAGTTATGTCTCAAATTGCTCAAAAACGTGAAAAGCTCCTCTATGGAGAGAGTTGAGCAATTCCAAAGCATCAATGTGGACCGTTCTACTCTATTTAGTGTTCTTAGAAGTCTAACTTGCTAGTTGAGCCTTCGTGCCACGTTTCGTAAGGTAAAGACGCGAATAGACCAAGTTATGTCTCAAATTGCACAAAAACGTGAAAAGCTCCTCTATGGAGAGAGTTGAGCAATTCCAAAGCATCAATGTGGACCGTTGTACTCTATTTAGTGCTCTTAGAAGTCTAACTTGCTAGTTGAGCCTTCGTGCCACGTTTCGTAAGGTAAAGAGGCGAATAGACCAAGTTATGTCTCAAATTGCTACAAAAACGTGAAAAGCTCCTCTATGGAGAGAGTTGAGCAATTCCAAAGCATCAATGTGGACCGTTCTACTCTATTTAGTGTTCTTAGAAGTCTAACTTGCTAGTTGAGCCTTCGTGCCACGTTTCGTAAGGTAAAGACGCGAATAGACCAAGTTATGTCTCAAATTGCACAAAAACGTGAAAAGCTCCTCTATGGAGAGAGTTGAGCAATTCCAAAGCATCAATGTGGACCGTTCTACTCTATTTAGTGTTCTTAGAAAGTCTAACTTGCTAGTTGAGCCTTCGTGCCACGTTTCGTAAGGTAAAGACGCGAATAGACCAAGTTATGTCTCAAATTGCACAAAAACGTGAAAAGCTCCTCTATGGAGAGAGTTGAGCAATTCCAAAGCATCAATGTGGACCGTTCTACTCTATTTAGTGTTCTTAGAAGTCTAACTTGCTAGTTGAGCCTTCGTGCCACGTTTCGTAAGGTAAAGACGGCGAATAGACCAAGTTATGTCTCAAATTGCACAAAAACGTGAAAAGCTCCTCTATGGAGAGAGTTGAGCAATTCCAAAGCATCAATGTGGACCGTTGTACTCTATTTAGTGCTCTTAAAAGTCTAACTTGCTAGTTGAGCCTTCGTGCCACGTTTCGTAAGGTAAAGAGGCGAATAGACCAAGTTATGTCTCAAATTGCTCAAAAACGTGAAAAGCTCCTCTATGGAGAGAGTTGAGCAATTCCGAAGCATCAATGTGGACCGTTGTACTCTATTTAGTGTTCTTTAGAAGTCTAACTTGCTAGTTGAGCCTTCGTGCCACGTTTCGTAAGGTAAAGAGGCGAATAGACCAAGTTATGTCTCAAATTGCTCAAAAAACGTGAAAAGCTCCTCTATGGAGAGAGTTGAGCAATTCCAAAGCATCAATGTGGACCGTTGTACTCTATTTAGTGCTCTTAAAAGTCTAACTTGCTAGTTGAGCCTTCGTGCCACGTTTCGTAAGGTAAAGACGCGAATAGACCAAGTTATGTCTCAAATTGCACAAAAACGTGAGAAAGCTCCTCTATGGAGAGAGTTGAGCAATTCCAAAGCATCAATGTGGACCGTTGTACTCTATTTAGTGCTCTTAGAAGTCTAACTTGCTAGTTGAGCCTTCGTGCCACGTTTCGTAAGGTAAAGACGCGAATAGACCAAGTTATGTCTCAAATTGCTAAAAAACTAGAAAAGCTCGTCTATGGAGAGAGTTGAGCAATTCCAAAGCATCAATGTGGACCGTTGTACTCTATTTAGTGCTCTTAGAAGTCTAACTTGCTAGTTGAGCCTTCGTGCCACGTTTCGTAAGGTAAAGAGGCGAATAGACCAATGTTATGTCTCAAATTGCTCAAAAACGTGAAAAGCTCCTCTATGGAGAGAGTTGAGCAATTCCAAAGCATCAATGTGGACCGTTGCTACTCTATTTAGTGTTCTTAAAAGTCTAACTTGCTAGTTGAGCCTTCGTGCCACGTTTCGTAAGGTAAAGACGCGAATAGACCAAGTTATGTCTCAAATGGCTAAAAAACTAGAAAAGCTCGTCTATGGAGAGAGTTGAGCAATTCCAAAGCATCAATGTGGACCGTTGTACTCTATTTAGTGCTCTTAAAAGTCTAACTTGCTAGTTGAGCCTTCGTGCCACGTTTCGTAAGGTAAAGAGGCGAATAAACCAAGTTATGTCTCAAATTGCTCAAAAACGTGAAAAGCTCCTCAATGGAGAGAGTTGAGCAATTCCGAAAGCATCAATGTGGACCGTTCTACTCTATTTAGTGTTCTTAGAAGTCTAACTTGCTAGTTGAGCCTTCGTGCCACGTTTCGTAAGGTAAAGACGGCGAATAGACCAAGTTATGTCTCAAATTGCACAAAAACGTGAAAAGCTCCCTCTATGGAGAGAGTTGAGCAATTCCGAAGCATCAATGTGGACCGTTGTACTCTATTTAGTGCTCTTAAAAGTCTAACTTGCTAGTTGAGCCTTCGTGCCACGTTTCGTAAGGTAAAGACGCGAATAGACCAAGTTATGTCTCAAATTGCACAAAAACGTGAAAAGCTCCTCTATGGAGAGAGTTGAGCAATTCCAAAGCATCAATGTGGACCGTTGTACTCTATTTAGTGCTCTTAAAAGTCTAACTTGCTAGTTGAGCCTTCGTGCCACGTTTCGTAAGGTAAAGACGGCGAATAGACCAAGTTATGTCTCAAATTGCTACAAAAACGTGAGAAAGCTCCTCTATGGAGAGAGTTGAGCAATTCCAAAGCATCAATGTGGACCGTTCTACTCTATTTAGTGCTTCTTAGAAGTCTAACTTAGCTAGTTGAGCCTTCGTGCCACGTTTCGTAAGGTAAAGACGCGAATAGACCAAGTTATGTCTCAAATGGCTAAAAAACAAGAAAAGCTCGTCTATGGAGAGAGTTGAGCAATTCCAAAGCATCAATGTGGACCGTTGTACTCTATTTAGTGCTCTTAAAAGTCTAACTTGCTAGTTGAGCCTTCGAGCCACGTTTCGTAAGGTAAAGAGGCGAATAGACCAAGTTATGTCTCAAATTGCTCAAAACGTGAAAAGCTCCTCTATGGAGAGAGTTGAGCAATTCCGAAGCATCAATGTGGACCGTTGTACTCTATTTAGTGTTCTTTGAAGTCTAACTTTCTAGTTGAGCCTTCGTGCCACGTTTCGTAAGGTAAAGAGGCGAATAGACCAAGTTATGTCTCAAATTGCTCAAAAACGTGAAAAGCTCCTCCATGGAGAGAGTTGAGCAATTCCGAAGCATCAATGTGGATCCGTTGTACTCTATTTAGTGCTCTTAAAAGTCTAACTTGCTAGTTGAGCCTTCGTGCCACTGTTTCGTAAGGTAAAGACGGCGAATAGACCAAGTTATGTCTCAAATTGCACAAAAACGTGAGAAAGCTCCTCTATGGAGAGAGTTGAGCAATTCCAAAGCATCAATGTGGACCGTTCTACTCTATTTAGTGCTTCTTAGAAGTCTAACTTGCTAGTTGAGCCTTCGTGCCACGTTTCGTAAGGTAAAGACGCGAATAGACCAAGTTATGTCTCAAATTGCTAAAAAACAGGAAAAGCTCGTCCTATGGAGAGAGTTGAGCAATTCCAAAGCATCAATGTGGACCGTTGTACTCTATTTAGTGCTCTTAAAAGTCTAACTTGCTAGTTGAGCCTTCGTGCCACGTTTCGTAAGGTAAAGAGGCGAATAGACCAAGTTATGTCTCAAATTGCTCAAAAACGTGAAAAGCTCCTCTATGGAGAGAGTTGAGCAATTCCAAAGCATCAATGTGGACCGTTCTACTCTATTTAGTGTTCTTAGAAGTCTAACTTGCTAGTTGAGCCTTCGTGCCACGTTTCGTAAGGTAAAGACGCGAATAGACCAAGTTATGTCTCAAATTGCTACAAAAACATGAAAAGCTCCGTCTATGGAGAGAGTTGAGCAATTCCAAAGCATCAATGTGGACCGTTGTACTCTATTTAGTGCTCTTAAAAGTCTAACTTGCTAGTTGAGCCTTCGTGCCACGTTTCGTAAGGTAAAGAGGCGAATAGACCAAGTTATGTCTCAAATTGCTCAAAAACGTGAAAAGCTCCTCTATGGAGAGAGTTGAGCAATTCCAAAGCATCAATGTGGACCGTTCTACTCTATTTAGTGTTCTTAGAAGTCTAACTTGCTAGTTGAGCCTTCGTGCCACGTTTCGTAAGGTAAAGAGGCGAATTGACCAAGTTATGTCTCAAATTGCTAAAAAACGTGAAAAGCTCCTCTATGGAGAGAGTTGAGCAATTCCAAAGCATCAATGTGGACCGTTGTACTCTATTTAGTGCTCTTAAAAGTCTAACTTGCTTGTTGAGCCTTCGTGCCACGTTTCGTAAGGTAAAGAGGCGAATAGACCAAGTTATGTCTCAAATTGCTCAAAAAGTGAAAAGCTCCTCTATGGAGAGAGTTGAGCAATTCCAAAGCATCAATGTGGACCGTTCTACTCTATTTAGTGTTCTTAGAAGTCTAACTTGCTAGTTGAGCCTTCGTGCCACGTTTCGTAAGGTAAAGACGCGAATAGACCAAGTTATGTCTCAAATTGCACAAAAACGTGAAAAGCTCGTCTATGGAGAGAGTTGAGCAATTCCAAAGCATCAATGTGGACCGTTGTACTCTATTTAGTGCTCTTAAAAGTCTAACTTGCTAGTTGAGCCTTCGTGCCACGTTTCGTAAGGTAAAGACGCGAATAGACCAAGTTATGTCTCAAATTGCATCAAAAACGTGAAAAGCTCCTCTATGGAGAGAGTTGAGCAATTCCAAAGCATCAATGTGGACCGTTCTACTCTATTTAGTGTTCTTAGAAGTCTAACTTGCTAGTTGAGCCTTCGTGCCACGTTTCGTAAGGTAAAGACGGCGAATAGACCAAGTTATGTCTCAAATTGCACAAAAACGTGAAAAGCTCCTCTATGGAGAGAGTTGAGCAATTCCAAAGCATCAATGTGGACCGTTGTACTCTATTTAGTGCTCTTAAAAGTCTAACTTGCTAGTTGAGCCTTCGTGCCACGTTTCGTAAGGTAAAGAGGCGAATAGACCAAGTTATGTCTCAAATTGCTCAAAAACGTGAAAAGCTCCTCTATGGAGAGAGTTGAGCAATTCCAAAGCATCAATGTGGACCGTTCTACTCTATTTAGTGTTCTTAGAAGTCTAACTTGCTAGTTGAGCCTTCGTGCCACGTTTCGTAAGGTAAAGACGCGAATAGACCAAGTTATGTCTCAAATTGCACAAAAACGTGAAAAGCTCCTCTATGGAGAGAGTTGAGCAATTCCAAAGCATCAATGTGGACCGTTCTACTCTATTTAAGTGTTCTTAGAAGTCTAACTTGCTAGTTGAGCCTTCGTGCCACGTTTCGTAAGGTAAAGACGCGAATAGACCAAGTTATGTCTCAAATTGCACAAAAACGTGAAAAGCTCCTCTATGGAGAGAGTTGAGCAATTCCAAAGCATCAATGTGGACCGTTGTACTCTATTTAGTGCTCTTAAAAGTCTAACTTGCTAGTTGAGCCTTCGTGCCACGTTTCGTAAGGTAAAGAGGCGAATAGACCAAGTTATGTCTCAAATTGCTCAAAAACGTGAAAAGCTCCTCTATGGAGAGAGTTGAGCAATTCCAAAGCATCAATGTGGACCGTTCTACTCTATTTAGTGTTCTTAGAAGTCTAACTTGCTAGTTGAGCCTTCGTGCCACGTTTCGTAAGGTAAAGACGCGAATAGACCAAGTTATGTCTCAAATTGCACAAAAACGTGAAAAGCTCCTCTATGGAGAGAGTTGAGCAATTCCAAAGCATCAATGTGGACCGTTGTACTCTATTTAGTGCTCTTAAAAGTCTAACTTGCTAGTTGAGCCTTCGTGCCACGTTTCGTAAGGTAAAGAGGCGAATAGACCAAGTTATGTCTCAAATTGCTCAAAAACGTGAAAAGCTCCTCTATGGAGAGAGTTGAGCAATTCCAAAGCATCAATGTGGACCGTTCTACTCTATTTAGTGTTCTTAGAAGTCTAACTTGCTAGTTGAGCCTTCGTGCCACGTTTCGTAAGGTAAAGAGGCGAATAGACCAAGTTATGTCTCAAATTGCACAAAAACGTGAAAAAATCCTCTATGGAGAGAGTTGAGCAATTCCAAAGCATCAATGTGGACCGTTGTACTCTATTTAGTGCTCTTAAAAGTCTAACTTGCTTGTTGAGCCTTCGTGCCACGTTTCGTAAGGTAAAGAGGCGAATAGACCAAGTTATGTCTCAAATTGCTCAAAAACGTGAAAAGCTCCTCTCTGGAGAGAGTTGAGCAATTCCAAAGCATCAATGTGGACCGTTCTACTATATTTAGTGTTCTTAGAAGTCCAACTCGCTAGTTGAGCCTTCGTGCCACGTTTCGTAAGGTAAAGACGCGAATAGACCAAGTTATGCCTCAAATTCCACAAAAACGTGAAAAGCATCCCTATGGAGAGAGTTGAGCAATTCCAAAGCATCAATGTGGACCGTTGTACTCTATTTAGTGCTCTTAAAAGTCTAACTTGCTAGTTGAGCCTTCGTGGCACGTTTCGTAAGGTAAAGAGGTGAATAGACCAAGTTATGTCTCAAATTGCTCAAAAACGTGAAAAGCTCCTCCATGGAGAGAGTTGAGCAATTCCAAAGCATCAATGTGGACCGTTGTACTCTATTTAGAGCTCTTACAAGTCTAACTTGCTAGTTGAGCCTTCGTGCCATGTTTCGTAAGGTAAAGAGGCGAATAGACCAAGTTATGTCTCAAATTGCACAAAAACGTGAAAAGCTCCTCTGTGGAGAGAGTTGAGCAATTCCAAAGCATCAATGTGGACCGTTCTACTCTATTTAGTGTTCTTAGAAGTCTAACTTGCTAGTTGAGCCTTCGTGCCACGTTTCGTAAGGTAAAGACGCGAATAGACCAAGTTATGTCTCAAATTGCTACAAAAACAGTGAAAAGCTCCTCTATGGAGAGAGTTGAGCAATTCCAAAGCATCAATGTGGACCGTTGTACTCTATTTAGTGCTCTTAAAAGTCTAACTTGCTAGTTGAGCCTTCGTGCCACGTTTCGTAAGGTAAAGAGGCGAATAGACCAAGTTATGTCTCAAATTGCTCAAAAACGTGAAAAGCTCCTCTGTGGAGAGAGTTGAGCAATTCCAAAGCATCAATGTGGACCGTTCTACTCTATTTAGTGTTCTTAGAAGTCTAACTTGCTAGTTGAGCCTTCGTGCCACGTTTCGTAAGGTAAAGACGCGAATAGACCAAGTTATGTCTCAAATTGCACAAAAACGTGAAAAGCTCCTCTATGGAGAGAGTTGAGCAATTCCAAATGCATCAATGTGGACCGTTGTACTCTATTTAGTGCTCTTAAAAGTCTAACTTGCTAGTTGAGCCTTCGTGCCACGTTTCGTAAGGTAAAGAGGCGAATAGACCAAGTTATGTCTCAAATTGCTCAAAAACGTGAAAAGCTCCTCTATGGAGAGAGTTGAGCAATTCCAAAGCATCAATGTGGACCGTTCTACTCTATTTAGTGTTCTTAGAAGTCTAACTTGCTAGTTGAGCCTTCGTGCCACGTTTCGTAAGGTAAAGACGGCGAATAGACCAAGTTATGTCTCAAATTGCTAAAAAACGTGAAAAGCTCCTCTATGGAGACAGTTGAGCAATTCCAAAGCTTCAATGTGGACCGTTGTACTCTATTTAGTGCTCTTAAAAGTCTAACTTGCTAGTTGAGCCTTCGTGCCACGTTTCGTAAGGTAAAGACGCGAATAGACCAAGTTATGTCTCAAATTGCACAAAAACGTGAAAAGCTCCTCTATGGAGAGAGTTGAGCAATTCCAAAGCATCAATGTGGACCGTTCTACTCTATTTAGTTTTCTTAGAAGTCTAACTTGCTAGTTGAGCCTTCGTGCCACGTTTCGTAAGGTAAAGACGCGAATAGACCAAGTTATGTCTCAAATTGCACAAAAACGTGAAAAGCTCCTCTATGGAGAGAGTTGAGCAATTCCAAAGCATCAATGTGGACCGTTGTACTCTATTTAGTGCTCTTAAAAGTGTAACTTGCTAGTTGAGCCTTCGTGCCACGTTTCGTAAGGTAAAGAGGCGAATAGACCAAGTTATGTCTCAAATTGCTCAAAAACGTGAAAAGCTCCTCTATGGAGAGAGTTGAGCAATTCCAAAGCATCAATGTGGACCGTTGTACTCTATTTAGTGCTCTTAAAAGTCTAACTTGCTAGTTGAGCCTTCGTGCCACGTTTCGTAAGGTAAAGACGCGAATAGACCAAGTTATGTCTCAAATTGCACAAAAACGTGAAAAGCTCCTCTATGGAGAGAGTTGAGCAATTCCAAAGCATCAATGTGGACCGTTGTACTCTATTTAGTGCTCTTAAAAGTCTAACTTGCTAGTTGAGCCTTCGTGCCACGTTTCGTAAGGTAAAGAGGCGAATAGACCAAGTTATGTCTCAAATTGCACAAAAACGTGAAAAGCTCCTCTATGGAGAGAGTTGAGCAATTCCAAAGCATCAATGTGGACCGTTGTACTCTATTTAGTGCTCTTAAAAGTCTAACTTGCTAGTTGAGCCTTCGTGCCACGTTTCGTAAGGTAAAGAGGCGAATAGACCAAGTTATGTCTCAAATTGCTCAAAAACGTGAAAAGCTCCTCTATGGAGAGAGTTGAGCAATTCCAAAGCATCAATGTGGACCGTTCTACTCTATTTAGTGTTCTTAGAAGTCTAACTTGCTAGTTGAGCCTTCGTGCCACGTTTCGTAAGGTAAAGACGCGAATAGACCAAGTTATGTCTCAAATTGCACAAAAACGTGAAAAGCTCCCCTATGGAGAGAGTTGAGCAATTCCAAAGCATCAATGTGGACCGTTGTACTCTATTTAGTGCTCTTAAAAGTCTAACTTGCTATTTGAGCCTTCGCGCCACGTTTCGTAAGGTAAAGAGGCGAATAGACCAAGTTATGTCTCAAATTGCTCAAAAACGTGAAAAGCTCCTCTATGGAGAGAGTTGAGCAATTCCGAAGCATCAATGTGGACCGTTCTGTTGGATCGGATGGCACCACAAGAGGGGGGGTGAATTGTGTCCTTAGTCAATTTTAGACTAGGTCACCTTTTTTTGTTTCACCCTAAACGGAAGCTAAATACCAAATTGAGTACTAGTGTAGATGTATATAAATCAAGTAGAACAATCAATTCGAGCAAATCACATATAAAATCCTAATATGATTGTATGGTCTCCTAATGGCAGATTTGAGCACAAAGCAATCAAATAAGCTCAAGCAAGTCAAGGACAATTGATATAAGCAAGATAGATAACTTTAAGATCAAGAACCAAGCAAGATGATCAAGTATGTATATGTCACTTGTAAAACAAATGTAATTAGGGCACAAAATCAGATTTGACAATTAATTGAACAAGCTTGACTCTAGCAACCTAAATGATCAATTTCAAGTATGTATGATATGAGAATGCAATGCTAATTGAAATTGCTGGAAAGTAAAAGAGGCAAGAGATTTATAGTGGTTCGGCTTAACCCAAGCCTACTCCACTCCCCAAGTCCCACTTGGGAATTTCAAACACTCCACTATAGCTTGTTCAACCGAGTCAAGCGGAACTCATACAACCAGTGTTTTTGTAGCTCAAACACCAAACTTTACACACCGTGTGGTTTATAGCTCACCACACCAAACTCTACACACCGTGTGGTTTGTAGCTCACCACACTAACTTAATCAACAAAATACAAGCTCAAAAATGGCTCTAAGAATAAGCCGGGTATGAGATAAGTTTAGGCTCAAAGGCTGGCTCTTTAGTAGCTAGATATGGAAGTGTTTAGGCTCAATTTATGTTCTGGAAATCAGATTGTTCAAGTAAGAAAATGGCTCTTGAGGAAATGATAAGAATCTAGGTAAGAAAGGCTCAAGAGTAACAATAAAGCTTTACTTGGCTAGTGTGTATGATCTCTCTTCAAAATCAAGTATGTAATCAAGGAATGAATGAGTGAAAGAATGAAAGCTTAGAAGATGAAGAACACTAGAGAGAGAGAGTGTAATTTTCGGCCAAGTATATGCACCATAGACAAAGAGTTAGTTTATATAGAAAATTGTGGAGTGTAAGCTCATGAAATGAGGGCCATTGGATTGATATGAAAGATATGGACCCTTGGATCATTATAGACGTTAGAAGGCTTAGAGAAGTGTGAAAATGATTACAACGAAGTCTTTTTTGGTAGGAAGAAATAATGGCTTTTGGATGGATATAGACTTTGGAGGCCACCTTGAAAGATACAACAATTGACTTGAGAAAAGTTTGTCTTTTAGGTGGAGTAAATCATGGCTTTTGAATGGATATAGACTTTAGAGGCATCTTGAAAGATACAACCATTGACTTGAGAAAAGTTTGTCTCTTACGGTGGAGTAAATCATGGCCTTTGGATCAAGTGAAGATTCAATTTTGGCCATAGGATGTAAAGTAGGAGAGATAAGAATAAAGCTTGAATCTTTGGCCATTGGATTAAAATGTGATTTTGATGTAGAGAGAATATGATCCATTGGATGTGGAGTGTCTTGGTGGGAAAGAGAAATGGTTTTGAAATAAAGCTTCCCACACATGTGAAGAGAAAAACTTGTCATAAGACTTGTTGTACCTCTTGTCTCCTTCCTTTCAAATTAACTTTTCCTTCTCTTCTCTTTTGGCTCCAAGTCTTCTAGTTAAGATGTAACTATGGTTAACTTGTCTTCTTTGCCATGTCATCAATGCCATGTCATTAATGCCATGTCAACAATGCCATGTCAGCTGCCACGTCACGTCCGTCGATTCTGACTTTGACTAGAAAGTTAATTTTACTTCAATTGATCCCAATTAAGCTCCAAGACATCTTTGGCAAAACTTGACTTATGTTGACCACGAAATTGACTTTCTTAATCATGTTTGACACTGATTAAGCCTTCACTAATGTTGGTCAAGGATGACATTAGGACCAATTTACGTTTTGGATCACCCTACACACAAATCATACTCAAGACATGCTATGTAAACCCTTTTAGGATTTCTTGCAATTAGTCCACGTTAGTTCAATAATCAAATCATCAAATAAGCACAATTGAACTAGTTTAATATAAGTCTTGAATTCCTAAACTAATCAAGTAGGCATATGCACCTAGGTTTCTCAATACAATCAATAGATCAAAGTTCAATCAAAACATGCCGTTGTAATCACTCAAACATATATTCAACATTCTCCCCCTTTTGATGATTACAAAATAACTTATGTAACTTTGAGCTATTTTCTTTAATTCACATGAGAAACTCTCCCCCTCACATTATGCTTCACACAAATAAACTTCCTATAAGCATATGTTTCAATAAACACAAGGGAATTGCAAATTCAAGACAAGTAAAGTATCAATAGGCAAGGTCTATACAATATGACATTCAAGTTCCTCCCCCTTAAACTATGCATACCAAACTTTAAAGTTCAAAGTATATTTCTCCCCCTTTATTTTGTAAATGCATCCAAAAGGTGTTCAATATAAGCAATGCATAAACATCCATACACATATCAAGGACTCATTCTCATGCCTAGATTACCTCTTAAAAATTCAAATCTCTCTTGGTTTAGAGGTTTAGTTAGTATGTCCGCAAGTTGGTTCATTGTGTCCACATACTCTAATTTAATTGTCCCTTGAGTCACATGATCTCTAATAAAATGATGCCTAATTTCAATATGTTTAGCCTTAGAATGATGCACCTGGATTTTTAGAAAGGCTAATGGTACTAGTATTATCACAATATATAGGAATATCTTTCAATTTAAGTCCAAAGTCATTATAGTTGTTGTCTAATCCATAAGAGTTGAGCACAACAACTCCCTATAGCCATATATTCGGCTTCGGTGGTAGATAGGGCAACACAAGGTTGTTTCTTGGAGAACCAAGAGATAAGCATACTCCCTAGGAATTGGCATGTACCCGAAGTACTCTTCCTATTTATCTTACATCCAGCAAAGTCGGCATCACTATATGCATGTAAATCAAACAATGAATTTTTGTCATACCATAAGCCAAGAGTTGATGTATGCCTGAGATACCTAAATATTCTCTTAACCGCTAGGAAATGAGAATGCATAGGCTGACTTTGAAATCTAGCACACATGCATACACTAAACATAATGTCGGGTCTACTAGAGGTCAAATACAAAAGTGAACCAATCATGGACCTATACATTTTAGAATCATAAGGTTGTCCATCTTCATCTTTTTCAAGTTTAGTTGACACACTCATAGGAGTAGGAGAAGGGTTCAAGGAATCAAAACCAAACTTTCTAAGCATATCATGAATATATTTAGTTTGACTAATATGTATACCTCCCTTAGTTTGTTTAACTTGTAGTCCTAAAAAGAAGGTAAGTTCACCCATCATAGACATCTCAAATTCACTTTTCATGCACAACTCAAATTCTTTGCACATAGCCTCATTAGTAGCACCAAATATAATGTCATCTACATATATTTGAACAATAAGCATGTCATGACCTTTTTCCTTTAAGAACAAAGTGCTATCAATTCTTCCTCTTTTAAAACCATTTTGAATTAAGAATGAGGAAAGTCTATCATACCATGCCCTAGGTGCTTGTTTCAAACCATACAAGGCTTTTGTCAATTTATAAACATGGTTTGGAAAGTTAGGATCTTCAAATCCGGGTGGTTGCTTTACATACACATTCTCATTGATAAAACCATTCAAAAATGCACTTTTGACATCCATTTGATAAAGTTTAAAACCTTTGAAACATGCAAATGCCATAAGCAACCTAATAGCTTCTAACCTAGCTACGGGGGCAAATGTTTCTTCATAGTCAATCCCTTCTTCTTGGTTGTACCCTTGTGCAACCAACCTAGCCTTGTTTCTAATAACTTCACCATCTTCATTCATTTTGTTCTTAAACACCCATTTAGTTCCAATTATGGTTTGGTCTTTAGGTCTTGGAACTAAATGCCAAACTTCATTCCTAGTGAATTGATTCAACTCATCTTGCATAGCAATAATCCATTTATCATCAAGCAAAGCATCATCAATGTTTCTAGGTTCTATTTGAGAAATTAAGGCATAAGAACCATGCACATCAACAATTAAAGCAGTATTCATTAAATTTGCAGTCACATTATCTACCACATTAGCATGCATATCATTATCATTAGGAGCTAAGTGAGATCTACGAGTCCTTACCCCTTGATGCAAATCGCCAATTATGAGTTGTTTGGGATGCTTGTGTTTGTCCTTCACTTGCAGCCATGATGTAGGAGCTGTAGTTTCACTATTGGAGGCCACGGGTGCAACCTCACTTTCTTCCAAGCCCACGGGTGCATCACTATTTTGTGTCTCCTCGTGCTCATTTCCTCCCTCTTTGCTTGGTCCATCATCTTTAGGTGTAGGAGAGTCATCTTTATCATCTTTTAAGCTCAACTTCTCCAAACCTAACTCAATGTCATCATTCTCAAGCAAAGGGTCAAATGCAAGAGTTTCAATAAATTTAACATGAATGGACTCTTCTATTCTCCTAGACTTTGGATTGTAAACTCTATAAGCTCTAGAAGTTAAAGCATAGCCAACAAATACACAAGGAGTAGATTTTGCATCAAATTTATCTAAGTCATCCTTAGTGTTTAATACATAACATTTGCAACCAAAAACTCTAAAGTAGTCAACCTTAGGTTTTCTATCATTCCAAATCTCATAAGGTGTCTTATTTATCTTCTTTCTAATAGATAACCTATTTGTAACATAGCATGCACAATTAATGGCCTCGGCCCACAAGAACTTAGGCAAATCATGTTCACAAAGCATAGTCCTAGCAATTTCTTGTAAAGTTCTATTTTTCCTTTCTACCACCCCATTTTGTTGGGGTGTCCTAGGTGAAGAGAAATCATGTCTAATGCCATATTCATCACATAGATCAATAAATGCATGATTATCAAATTCTCCTCCATGATCACTCCTAATCTTGCTAATGCTTATGTTCTTTTCATTTTGAAGCCTCTTGATTAGTTTTGAAAACTCATGAATGGTCTCATGTTTATGTGCAAGGAAAATCACCCAAGTATATCTAGAATAATCATCAACAATTACAAAGGCATAGGATCTACCACCTACACTTTTAACTCTACTTGGACCAAACAAATCAAGATGCAAAAGTTCTAAAACCCTTAGTAGTTGAAATCTGGTTTTTAGACTTGAAAGACTCCCTAGTGTGTTTTCCTCTAATGCATGGCTCACAAGCATCATACATGTCAAAGTTCAAAGAAGGCATGCCTCTAACAAGATTATTTCTAACCAATTTTTCAATTGTAGAAATTCCTATATGTCCTAATCTTCTATGCCATATATTCACATCACTAACATTGGAAATCAAGCATTTAAGTTTGCAATCATTCAAGTCTTTCAAATTAATAGAATACACATTACCATCTCTTTTTCCTACAAGCACACATTCATTCATGGCATTTAAAAACTCACACTTTGAATCATCAAAACATATGCGCAAGCCACCATCACACAATTGGGAAATACTAAGAAGGTTAAAAGATAATCCATCAACTAATTGCACATTAGAGATAGAGAAAGAGGATACATCACCTATGGATCCTTGACCAAGGATCCTACCCTTCTTGTTGTCACCAAAAAGTCACATGACCACCATTAGAGAACTTCTTGAGAGAAGAAAAAGAACTTGAGTTCCCGGTCATGTGTCTTGAGCAACCACTATCCAAGTACCACTTGGAAGCCTTAGAACTTTTGATTTTCAAGAGCACCTACATTAGTTCAATTCGCTTTAGGTACCCAATTTCTTTTGGGTCCTAGGAGGTTAGCATCAAGAATCTTGGTTCCCTTTGGAACCCACATTTGCTTAACTTTCTTGCCAAACACATATTGAAACTTTGGAAAAACTTTGGCATTCAAGTTATGCATATATGCATCATTTGAAGAATGAAATGAAGTGCTAGCATACATAGAGCCTTGTGGAGCTCTAGGAGCCCTAGAATACCTTATGGGTTGCCCTAATTTCTTAGGAAACCCTATGGGTCTCTTGGGACCAGAATTGATATCCTTCTTCCAAGGCTGATTTGGCACACCCCTAATGAGAATAGGCCTATGTCTCACGGATTGGACAAATGATACATGTTCATGATGTGATTTCGAAGTACTAGCATGTATATCATTCAAAGCATTGTAGTTAGGAGGTGAAAAAATCATTTTCTTTGGAAAATAATCCTCCTTCATGTCATTCAAGGAATGCAAATATCCATGTGATACGAAAGATGTAGAAATATCATGCATATCACATTTCTTCAATTTTACATCATCACCAACATAACCTAAACCCGATTTGTCCAAAGATTGTCTAAGGCATGATAAGAGTGAATCAAGTCTAGAAGATCCCACACTAAACTTCGAGAAAGATTTCTCTAGATCCTCATATCTCAATTTCAAAGCGTCTAATTCATTTTGAACAATAGAGTCATCGTGTGACTCTTGGTTCTCATTAGGCACAATAGCAATCAATTTCAAATCATCATACTCTTCTTGCAAGGTACTAAGTTTAAATTGCAAATCTTCAATCAAAGGTTCATGATCACACTTAGACATGTTATTAGCACACATGGCAGCAAGCATATCGCACTTTTCATCACATTTAGCATTGAGATCATCAATGGTCTTTTCATGCTCTTCTACCTTAGCATTTAAACAATCAATCTCATTTTTCAATTGTTTCTTTTCCTTATGCATTTTCCTATTCTTATCATTCATGTCATTAAGTAAGGAAAGCAAATCATCAATAGACACATCATCATCATCATTATCAAAAGAATTTACCTCCTCATCCGGATCGGATGAGTTTCCTTTGGCCATCAAGCAAAATCTAGCAAACTCATCCTCACTTGAAGAGCTTTCGGAGTCCGAATCACTCCAAGTAGCTTTGAAGGCTCTCTTGGATTGCTCCTTGCTCTTATCTTTCTTCTTTGGACACTCATACTTCATGTGCCCCTTCTTGCCACACTCAAAGCACCTCAAATCTTTGTCTTGCTCCTCATGGTTCCCTTTGGAGTCGCTTTGATCCCCACGACCAGATTTGAAGTTGTCCCTCTTTGAGTGGCCAAAAGGTCTACCACCTTGTTTCTTCTTGTTTATCAAGTATCTCTTGAACCTCCTTGTCATTAAGGCTACTTCCTCATCACTCAAATCATCTCCACTATCACCTTTGGAGGCAAAAGCAATGCTCTTCTTTTTGGTGTCCTCTTTTTGAGCTTCTCTTGCCTTCAAGTTTGTCTCATATACCAGAAGTGATCCTACAAGCTCATCCAACTTCAAAATTTTGAGATCTTTAGCTTCTTGGATGGCAGTCACTTTGGCATCCCATGCTTCCGGAAGACTTCTCAAGTACTTTTGCACCTTTTCTTGATTGGAGAATGTCTTCCCTAAAGATTCAAGAGAATTCAGAATTTTGGTTAGTCTAATATCCATATCGGTAATAGACTCATGTGGAAACATAGTGAACAATTCATATGAATGCATGAGCATGTTAATCTTAGACTCCTTTACTTGATTAGTTCCCTCATGCTTCATCTCTAACCTAGTCCACATATCTTGAGCCGAAATGCATGTAGAAATATGTTTAGCTTCAATTGAATTCAATGCATTAAATAAAATAGACATAGCTTTAGCATTCATAGAAATCTTTTTCTTATCATTATCATCCCATTTATCCCTAGGTTTTGAAATCTCTTTTTCGACATCACCGATCTTGGTGGTGATGGTAGGCTCATAAGGTCCATCCTCTATGACATACCACAAATCAATATCAAGAGACATGAAATAAAGTTTCATTCTCATTTTCCAATGGTCATAGTCTTCTCCATTAAAGAATGGAGGTCTACCACTAGATTGACCCTCTAACACATGATCATGTCTACCACTAGTAGATGCCATCATATAAATCACTAATAATGCACAAGAAAATTACTTCTATATGCAAGGGAACACAAGCTCCGATACCACTTGTTGGATCGGATGGCACCACAAGAGGGGGGGTGAATTGTGTCCTTAGTCAATTTTAGACTAGGTCACCTTTTTTTGTTTCACCCTAAGCGGAAGCTAAATACCAAATTGAGTACTAGTGTAGATGTATATAAATCAAGTAGAACAATCAATTCGAGCAAATCACATATAAAATCCTAATATGATTGTATGGTCTCCTAATGGCAGATTTGAGCACAAAGCAATCAAATAAGCTCAAGCAAGTCAAGGACAATTGATATAAGCAAGATAGATAACTTTAAGATCAAGAACCAAGCAAGATGATCAAGTATGTATATGTCACTTGTAAAACAAATGTAATTAGGGCACAAAATCAGATTTGACAATTAATTGAACAAGCTTGACTCTAGCAACCTAAATGATCAATTTCAAGTATGTATGATATGAGAATGCAATGCTAATTGAAATTGCTGGAAAGTAAAAGAGGCAAGAGATTTATAGTGGTTCGGCTTAACCCAAGCCTACTCCACTCCCCAAGTCCCACTTGGGAATTTCAAACACTCCACTATAGCTTGTTCAACCGAGTCAAGCGGAACTCATACAACCAGTGTTTTTGTAGCTCAAACACCAAACTTTACACACCGTGTGGTTTATAGCTCACCACACCAAACTCTACACACCGTGTGGTTTGTAGCTCACCACACTAACTTAATCAACAAAATACAAGCTCAAAAATGGCTCTAAGAATAGCCGGGTATGAGATAAATTTAGGCTCAAAGGCTGGCTCTTTAGTAGCTAGATATGGAAGTGTTTAGGCTCAATTTATGTTCTGGAAATCAGATTGTTCAAGTAAGAAAATGGCTCTTGAGGAAATGATAAGAATCTGGTAAGAAAGGCTCAAGAGTAACAATAAAGCTTTACTTGGCTAGTGTGTATGATCTCTCTTCAAAATCAAGTATGTAATCAAGGAATGAATGAGTGAAAGAATGAAAGCTTAGAAGATGAAGAACACTAGAGAGAGAGAGTGTAATTTTCGGCCAAGTATATGCACCATAGACAAAGAGTTAGTTTATATAGAAAATTGTGGAGTGTAAGCTCATGAAATGAGGGCCATTGGATTGATATGAAAGATATGGACCCTTGGATCATTATAGACGTTAGAAGGCTTAGAGAAGTGTGAAAATGATTACAACGAGTCTTTTTTGGTAGGAAGAAATAATGGCTTTTGGATGGATATAGACTTTGGAGGCCACCTTGAAAGATACAACAATTGACTTGAGAAAAGTTTGTCTTTTAGGTGGAGTAAATCATGGCTTTTGAATGGATATAGACTTTAGAGGCATCTTGAAAGATACAACCATTGACTTGAGAAAAGTTTGTCTCTTACGTGGAGTAAATCATGGCCTTTGGATCAAGTGAAGATTCAATTTTGGCCATAGGATGTAAAGTAGGAGAGATAAGAATAAAGCTTGAATCTTTGGCCATTGGATTAAAATGTGATTTTGATGTAGAGAGAATATGATCCATTGGATGTGGAGTGTCTTGGTGGGAAAGAGAAATGGTTTTGAAATAAAGCTTCCCACACATGTGAAGAGAAAAACTTGTCATAAGACTTGTTGTACCTCTTGTCTCCTTCTTTCAAATTAACTTTTCCTTCTCTTCTCTTTTGGCTCCAAGTCTTCTAGTTAAGATGTAACTATGGTTAACTTGTCTTCTTTGCCATGTCATCAATGCCATGTCATTAATGCCATGTCAACAATGCCATGTCAGCTGCCACGTCACGTCCGTCGATTCTGACTTTGACTAGAAAGTTAATTTTACTTCAATTGATCCCAATTAAGCTCCAAGACATCTTTGGCAAAACTTGACTTATGTTGACCACGAAATTGACTTTCTTAATCATGTTTGACACTGATTAAGCCTTCACTAATGTTGGTCAAGGATGACATTAGGACCAATTTACGTTTTGATCACCCTACACACAAATCATACTCAAGACATGCTATGTAAACCCTTTTAGGATTTCTTGCAATTAGTCCACGTTAGTTCAATAATCAAATCATCAAATAAGCACAATTGAACTAGTTTAATATAAGTCTTGAATTCCTAAACTAATCAAGTAGGCATATGAACCTAGGTTTCTCAATACAATCAATAGATCAAAGTTCAATCAAAACATGCCGTTGTAATCACTCAAACATATATTCAACACGTTCTACTCTATTTAGTGTTCTTAGAAGTCTAACTTGCTAGTTGAGCCTTCGTGCCACGTTTCGTAAGGTAAAGAGGCGAATAGACCAAGTTATGTCTCAAATTGCACAAAAACGTGAAAAGCTCCCCTATGGAGAGAGTTGAGCAATTCCAAAGCATCAATGTGGACCGTTGTACTCTATTTAGTGCTCTTAAAAGTCTAACTTGCTAGTTGCGCCTTCGTGCCACGTTTCGTAAGGTAAAGAGGCGAATAGACCAAGTTATGTCTCAAATTGCTCAAAAACGTGAAAAGCTCCTCTATGGAGAGAGTTGAGCAATTCCGAAGCATCAATGTGGTCCGTTGTACTCTATTTAGTGCTCTTAAAAGTCTAACTTGCTAGTTGAGCCTTCGTGCCACGTTTCGTAAGGTAAAGACGGCGAATAGACCAAGTTATGTCTCAAATTGCACAAAAACGTGAAAAGCTCCTCTATGGAGAGAGTTGAGCAATTCCAAAGCATCAATGTGGACCGTTCTACTCTATTTAGTGCTTCTTAGAAGTCTAACTTGCTAGTTGAGCCTTCGTGCCACGTTTCGTAAGGTAAAGACGGCGAATAGACCAAGTTATGTCTCAAATTGCTAAAAAACGTGAAAAGCTCATCTATGGAGAGAGTTGAGCAATTCCAAAGCATCAATGTGGACCGTTGTACTCTATTTAGTGCTCTTAAAAGTCTAACTTGCTAGTTGAGCCTTCGTGCCACGTTTCGTAAGGTAAAGAGGCGAATAGACCATGTTATGTCTCAAATTGCTCAAAAACGTGAAAAGCTCCTCTATGGAGAGAGTTGAGCAATTCCAAAGCATCAATGTGGACCGTTCTACTCTATTTAGTGTTCTTAGAAGTCTAACTTGCTAGTTGAGCCTTCGTGCCACGTTTCGTAAGGTAAAGACGCGAATAGACCAAGTTATGTCTCAAATTGCACAAAAACGTGAAAAGCTCCTCTATGGAGAGAGTTGAGCAATTCCAAAGCATCAATGTGGACCGTTGTACTCTATTTACTGCTCTTAAAAGTCTAACTTGCTAGTTGAGCCTTCGTGCCACGTTTCGTAACGTAAAGAGGCGAATTGACCAAGTTATGTCTCAAATTGCTCAAAAACGTGAAAAGCTCCTCTATGGAGAGAGTTGAGCAATTCCAAAGCATCAATGTGGACCGTTGTACTCTATTTAGTGCTCTTAAAAGTCTAACTTGCTAGTTGAGCCTTCGTGCCACGTTTCGTAAGGTAAAGACGGCGAATAGACCAAGTTATGTCTCAAATTGCACAAAAACGTGAAAAGCTCCTCTATGGAGAGAGTTGAGCAATTCCAAAGCATCAATGTGGACCGTTGTACTCTATTTAGTGCTCTTAAAAGTCTAACTTGCTAGTTGAGCCTTCGTGCCACGTTTCGTAAGGTAAAGACGCGAATAGACCATGTTATGTCTCAAATTGCTCAAAAACGTGAAAAGCTCCTCTATGGAGAGAGTTGAGCAATTCCAAAGCATCAATGTGGACCGTTCTACTCTATTTAGTGTTCTTAGAAGTCTAACTTGCTAGTTGAGCCTTCGTGCCACGTTTCGTAAGGTAAAGACGCGAATAGACCAAGTTATGTCTCAAATTGCTAAAAAACAGTGAAAAGCTCGTCTATGGAGAGAGTTGAGCAATTCCAAAGCATCAATGTGGACCGTTGTACTCTATTTAGTGCTCTTAAAAGTCTAACTTGCTAGTTGAGCCTTCGTGCCATGTTTCGTAAGGTAAAGACGCGAATAGACCAAGTTATGTCTCAAATTGCTACAAAAACGAGAAAGCTCCTCTATGGAGAGAGTTGAGCAATTCCAAAGCATCAATGTGGACCGTTGTACTCTATTTAGTGCTCTTAAAAGTCTAACTTGCTAGTTGAGCCTTCGTGCCACGTTTCGTAAGGTAAAGACGCGAATAGACCAAGTTATGTCTCAAATTGCACAAAAACGTGAAAAGCTCCTCTATGGAGAGAGTTGAGCAATTCCAAAAGCATCAATGTGGACCGTTCTACTCTATTTAGTGTTCTTAGAAGTCTAACTTGCTAGTTGAGCCTTCGTGCCACGTTTCGTAAGGTAAAGACGCGAATAGACCAAGTTATGTCTCAAATTGCACAAAAACGTGAAAAGCTCCTCTATGGAGAGAGTTGAGCAATTCCAAAGCATCAATGTGGACCGTTGTACTCTATTTAGTGCTCTTAAAAGTCTAACTTGCTAGTTGAGCCTTCGTGCCACGTTTCGTAAGGTAAAGAGGCGAATAGACCAAGTTATGTCTCAAATTGCATCAAAAACGTGAAAAGCTCCTCTATGGAGAGAGTTGAGCAATTCCAAAGCATCAATGTGGACCGTTCTACTCTATTTAGTGTTCTTAGAAGTCTAACTTGCTAGTTGAGCCTTCGTGCCACGTTTCGTAAGGTAAAGACGCGAATAGACCAAGTTATGTCTCAAATTGCACAAAAAACGTGAAAAGCTCCTCTATGGAGAGAGTTGAGCAATTCCAAAGCATCAATGTGGACCGTTGTACTCTATTTAGTGCTCTTAAAAGTCTAACTTGCTAGTTGAGCCTTCGTGCCACGTTTCGTAAGGTAAAGACGGCGAATAGACCAAGTTATGTCTCAAATTGCACAAAAACGTGAAAAGCTCCTCTATGGAGAGAGTTGAGCAATTCCAAAGCATCAATGTGGACCGTTGTACTCTATTTAGTGCTCTTAAAAGTCTAACTTGCTAGTTGAGCCTTCGTGCCACGTTTCGTAAGGTAAAGACGCGAATAGACCAAGTTATGTCTCAAATTGCACAAAAACGTGAAAAGCTCCTCTATGGAGAGAGTTGAGCAATTCCAAAGCATCAATGTGGACCGTTCTACTCTATTTAGTGTTCTTAGAAGTCTAACTTGCTAGTTGAGCCTTCGTGCCACGTTTCGTAAGGTAAAGAGGCGAATAGACCAAGTTATGTCTCAAATTGCTAAAAAACAGTGAAAAGCTCCTCTATGGAGAGAGTTGAGCAATTCCAAAGCATCAATGTGGACCGTTGTACTCTATTTAGTGCTCTTAAAAGTCTAACTTGCTAGTTGAGCCTTCGTGCCACGTTTCGTAAGGTAAAGACGCGAATAGACCAAGTTATGTCTCAAATTGCACAAAAACGTGAAAAGCTCCTCTATGGAGAGAGTTGAGCAATTCCAAAGCATCAATGTGGACCGTTGTACTCTATTTAGTGCTTCTTAGAAGTCTAACTTGCTAGTTGAGCCTTCGTGCCACGTTTCGTAAGGTAAAGAGGCGAATAGACCAAGTTATGTCTCAAATTGCTCAAAAACGTGAAAAGCTCCTCTATGGAGAGAGTTGAGCAATTCCAAAGCATCAATGTGGACCGTTGTACTCTATTTAGTGCTCTTAAAAGTCTAACTTGCTAGTTGAGCCTTCGTGCCACGTTTCGTAAGGTAAAGACGCGAATAGACCAAGTTATGTCTCAAATTGCATCAAAAACGTGAAAAGCTCCTCTATGGAGAGAGTTGAGCAATTCCAAAGCATCAATGTGGACCGTTGTACTCTATTTAGTGCTCTTAGAAGTCTAACTTGCTAGTTGAGCCTTCGTGCCACGTTTCGTAAGGTAAAGACGCGAATAGACCAAGTTATGTCTCAAATTGCTACAAAAACGTGAAAAGCTCCTCTATGGAGAGAGTTGAGCAATTCCAAAGCATCAATGTGGACCGTTGTACTCTATTTAGTGCTCTTAAAAGTCTAACTTGCTAGTTGAGCCTTCGTGCCACGTTTCGTAAGGTAAAGACGCGAATAGACCAAGTTATGTCTCAAATTGCACAAAAACGTGAAAAGCTCCTCTATGGAGAGAGTTGAGCAATTCCAAAGCATCAATGTGGACCGTTCTACTCTATTTAGTGCTCTTAGAAGTCTAACTTGCTAGTTGAGCCTTCGTGCCACGTTTCGTAAGGTAAAGACGCGAATAGACCAAGTTATGTCTCAAATTGCACAAAAACGTGAAAAGCTCCTCTATGGAGAGAGTTGAGCAATTCCAAAGCATCAATGTGGACCGTTGTACTCTATTTAGTGCTCTTAAAGTCTAACTTGCTAGTTGAGCCTTCGTGCCACGTTTCGTAAGGTAAAGAGGCGAATAGACCAAGTTATGTCTCAAATTGCTCAAAAACGTGAAAAGCTCCTCTATGGAGAGAGTTGAGCAATTCCAAAGCATCAATGTGGACCGTTGTACTCTATTTAGTGCTCTTAAAAGTCTAACTTGCTAGTTGAGCCTTCGTGCCACGTTTCGTAAGGTAAAGACGCGAATAGACCAAGTTATGTCTCAAATTGCACAAAAACGTGAAAAGCTCCTCTATGGAGAGAGTTGAGCAATTCCAAAGCATCAATGTGGACCGTTCTACTCTATTTAGTGTTCTTAGAAGTCTAACTTGCTAGTTGAGCCTTCGTGCCACGTTTCGTAAGGTAAAGAGGCGAATAGACCAAGTTATGTC
Organism: Tripterygium wilfordii; assembly: GCF_013401445.1. Classification (NCBI taxonomy): domain Eukaryota; kingdom Viridiplantae; phylum Streptophyta; class Magnoliopsida; order Celastrales; family Celastraceae; genus Tripterygium; species Tripterygium wilfordii. The sequence goes on along the minus strand of NW_024056278.1, from coordinate 10,272 downwards.
TCAAATGGCTAAAAAACAAGAAAAGCTCCTCTATGGAGAGAGTTGAGCAATTCCAAAGCATCAATGTGGACCGTTGTACTCTATTTAGTGCTCTTAAAAGTCTAACTTGCTAGTTGAGCCTTCGTGCCACGTTTCGTAAGGTAAAGAGGCGAATAGACCAAGTTATGTCTCAAATTGCATCAAAAACGTGAAAAGCTCCTCTATGGAGAGAGTTGAGCAATTCCAAAGCATCAATGTGGACCGTTCTACTCTATTAGTGTTCTTAGAAGTCTAACTTGCTAGTTGAGCCTTCGTGCCACGTTTCGTAAGGTAAAGACGCGAATAGACCAAGTTATGTCTCAAATTGCTACAAAAACGTAGAAAAGCTCCTCTATGGAGAGAGTTGAGCAATTCCAAAGCATCAATGTGGACCGTTGTACTCTATTTAGTGCTCTTAAAAGTCTAACTTGCTAGTTGAGCCTTCGTGCCACGTTTCGTAAGGTAAAGAGGCGAATAGACCAAGTTATGTCTCAAATTGCTCAAAAAACGTGAAAAGCTCCTCTATGGAGAGAGTTGAGCAATTCCAAAGCATCAATGTGGACCGTTCTACTCTATTTAGTGTTCTTAGAAGTCTAACTTGCTAGTTGAGCCTTCGTGCCACGTTTCGTAAGGTAAAGACGCGAATAGACCAAGTTATGTCTCAAATTGCACAAAAACGTGAAAAGCTCCTCTATGGAGAGAGTTGAGCAATTCCAAAGCATCAATGTGGACCGTTGTACTCTATTTAGTGCTCTTAAAAGTCTAACTTGCTAGTTGAGCCTTCGTGCCACGTTTCGTAAGGTAAAGAGGCGAATAGACCAAGTTATGTCTCAAATTGCTCAAAAACGTGAAAAGCTCCTCTATGGAGAGAGTTGAGCAATTCCAAAGCATCAATGTGGACCGTTGTACTCTATTTAGTGCTCTTAAAAGTCTAACTTGCTAGTTGAGCCTTCGTGCCACGTTTCGTAAGGTAAAGAGGCGAATAGACCAAGTTATGTCTCAAATTGCACAAAAACATGAAAAGCTCCTCTATGGAGAGAGTTGAGCAATTCCAAAGCATCAATGTGGACCGTTCTACTCTATTTAGTGTTCTTAGAAGTCTAACTTGCTAGTTGAGCCTTCGTGCCACGTTTCGTAAGGTAAAGACGGCGAATAGACCAAGTTATGTCTCAATTGCTAAAAAACAGTGAAAAGCTCGTCTATGGAGAGAGTTGAGCAATTCCAAAGCATCAATGTGGACCGTTGTACTCTATTTAGTGCTCTTAAAAGTCTAACTTGCTAGTTGAGCCTTCGTGCCACGTTTCGTAAGGTAAAGAGGCGAATAGACCAATGTTATGTCTCAAATTGCTCAAAAACGTGAAAAGCTCCTCTATGGAGAGAGTTGAGCAATTCCAAAGGCATCAATGTGGACCGTTCTACTCTATTTAGTGTTCTTAGAAGTCTAACTTGCTAGTTGAGCCTTCGTGCCACGTTTCGTAAGGTAAAGAGGCGAATAGACCAAGTTATGTCTCAAATTGCTCAAAAACATGAAAAGCTCCTCTATGGAGAGAGTTGAGCAATTCCAAATGCATCAATGTGGACCGTTGTACTCTATTTAGTGCTCTTAAAAGTCTAACTTGCTAGTTGAGCCTTCGTGCCACGTTTCGTAAGGTAAAGAGGCGAATAGACCAAGTTATGTCTCAAATTGCACAAAAACGTGAAAAGCTCCTCTATGGAGAGAGTTGAGCAATTCCAAAGCATCAATGTGGACCGTTCTACTCTATTTAGTGTTCTTAGAAGTCTAACTTGCTAGTTGAGCCTTCGTGCCACGTTTCGTAAGGTAAAGAGGCGAATAGACCAAGTTATGTCTCAAATTGCTACAAAAACGTGAAAAGCTCCTCTATGGAGAGAGTTGAGCAATTCCAAAGCATCAATGTGGACCGTTGTACTCTATTTAGTGCTCTTAAAAGTCTAACTTGCTAGTTGAGCCTTCGTGCCACGTTTCGTAAGGTAAAGAGGCGAATAGGACCAAGTTATGTCTCAAATTGCTCAAAAACGTGAAAAGCTCCTCTATGGAGAGAGTTGAGCAATTCCAAAGCATCAATGTGGACCGTTCTACTCTATTTAGTGTTCTTAGAAGTCTAACTTGCTAGTTGAGCCTTCGTGCCACGTTTCGTAAGGTAAAGACGCGAATAGACCAAGTTATGTCTCAAATTGCATCAAAAACGTGAAAAGCTCCTCTATGGAGAGAGTTGAGCAATTCCAAAGCATCAATGTGGACCGTTGTACTCTATTTAGTGTTCTTAAAAGTCTAACTTGCTAGTTGAGCCTTCGTGCCACGTTTCGTAAGGTAAAGAGGCGAATAGACCAAGTTATGTCTCAAATTGCTCAAAAACGTGAAAAGCTCCTCTATGGAGAGAGTTGAGCAATTCCAAAGCATCAATGTGGACCGTTGTACTCTATTTAGTGCTTCTTAAAAGTCTAACTTGCTAGTTGAGCCTTCGTGCCACGTTTCGTAAGGTAAAGAGGCGAATAGACCCAAGTTATGTCTCAAATTGCTCAAAACGATGAAAAGCTCCTCTATGGAGAGAGTTGAGCAATTCCAATGCATCAATGTGGACCGTTGTACTCTATTTAGTGCTCTTAAAAGTCTAACTTGCTAGTTGAGCCTTCGTGCCACGTTTCGTAAGGTAAAGACGGCGAATAGACCAAGTTATGTCTCAAATTGCACAAAAACGCGAAAAGCTCCTCTATGGAGAGAGTTGAGCAATTCCAAAGCATCAATGTGGACCGTTGTACTCTATTTAGTGTTCTTAGAAGTCTAACTTGCTAGTTGAGCCTTCGTGCCACGTTTCGTAAGGTAAAGACGCGAATAGACCAATGTTATGTCTCAAATTGCACAAAAACGTGAAAAGCTCCTCTATGGAGAGAGTTGAGCAATTCCAAAGCATCAATGTGGACCGTTGTACTCTATTTAGTGCTCTTAAAAGTCTAACTTGCTAGTTGAGCCTTCGTGCCACGTTTCGTAAGGTAAAGAGGCGAATAGACCAAGTTATGTCTCAAATTGCTCAAAAACGTGAAAAGCTCCTCTATGGAGAGAGTTGAGCAATTCCAAAGCATCAATGTGGACCGTTCTACTCTATTTAGTGTTCTTAGAAGTCTAACTTGCTAGTTGAGCCTTCGTGCCACGTTTCGTAAGGTAAAGACGCGAATAGACCAAGTTATGTCTCAAATTCCACAAAAACGTGAAAAGCTTCCCTATGGAGAGAGTTGAGCAATTCCAAAGCATCAATGTGGACCGTTGTACTCTATTTAGTGCTCTTAAAAGTCTAACTTGCTAGTTGAGCCTTCGTGCCACGTTTCGTAAGGTAAAGAGGCGAATAGACCAAGTTATGTCTCAAATTGCTCAAAAACGTGAAAAGCTCCTCTATGGAGAGAGTTGAGCAATTCCAAAGCATCAATGTGGACCGTTCTACTCTATTTAGTGTTCTTAGAAGTCTAACTTGCTAGTTGAGCCTTCGTGCCACGTTTCGTAAGGTAAAGAGGCGAATAGACCAAGTTATGTCTCAAATTGCACAAAAACGTGAAAAGCTCCTCTATGGAGAGAGTTGAGCAATTCCAAAGCATCAATGTGGACCGTTCTACTCTATTTAGTGTTCTTAGAAGTCTAACTTGCTAGTTGAGCCTTCGTGCCACGTTTCGTAAGGTAAAGACGCGAATAGACCAAGTTATGTCTCAAATGCTAAAAAACGTGAAAAGCTCCCCTATGGAGAGAGTTGAGCAATTCCAAAGCATCAATGTGGACCGTTGTACTCTATTTAGTGCTCTTAAAAGTCTAACTTGCTAGTTGAGCCTTCGTGCCACGTTTCGTAAGGTAAAGAGGCGAATAGACCAAGTTATGTCTCAAATTGCTCAAAAACGTGAAAAGCTCCTCTATGGAGAGAGTTGAGCAATTCCAAGCATCAATGTGGACCGTTCTACTCTATTTAGTGTTCTTAGAAGTCTAACTTGCTAGTTGAGCCTTCGTGCCACGTTTCGTAAGGTAAAGAGGCGAATAGACCAAGTTATGTCTCAAATTGCATCAAAAACGATGAAAAGCTTCCTCTATGGAGAGAGTTGAGCAATTCCAAATGCATCAATGTGGACCGTTGTACTCTATTGAGTGCTCTTAAAAGTCTAACTTGCTAGTTGAGCCTTCGTGCCACGTTTCGTAAGGTAAAGACGCGAATAGACCAAGTTATGTCTCAAAATTGCACAAAAACGCGAAAAGCTCCTCTATGGAGAGAGTTGAGCAATTCCAAAGCATCAATGTGGACCGTTCGTACTCTATTTAAGTGCTCTTAGAAGTCTAACTTGCTAGTTGAGCCTTCGTGCCACGTTTCGTAAGGTAAAGACGCGAATAGACCATGTTATGTCTCAAATTGCTACAAAAACGTGAAAAGCTCCTCCTATCGAGAGAGTGAGCAATTCCAAAGCATCAATGTGGACCGTTGTACTCTATTTAGTGCTCTAAAAGTCTAACTTGCTAGTTGAGCCCTTCGTGCCACGTTTCGTAAGGTAAAGAGGCGAATAGGCCCAAGTTATGTCTCAAATTGCTCAAAAACGTGAAAAGCTCCTCTATGGTGAGAGTTCAGCAATTCCAAAGCATAAATGTGGACCGTTCTACTCTATTTAGTGTTCTTAGAAGTCTAACTTGCTAGTTGAGCCTTCGTGCCACGTTTCGTAAGGTAAAGACGCGAATAGACCAAGTTATGTCTCAAATTGCACCAAAAACGTGGAAAAGCTCCCTCTATGGAGAGAGTTGAGCAATTCCAAAGCATCAATGTGGACCGTTTTACTCTATTTAGTGCTCTTAAAGTCTAACTTGCTAGTTGAGCCTTCGGCCACGTTTCGTAAGGTAAAGAGGCGAATAGACCAAGTTATGTCTCAAATTGCTCAAAAACGTGAAAAGCTCCTCTATGGAGAGAGTTGAGCAATTCCGAAGCATCAATGTGGACCGTTGCTACTCTATTTAGTGTTCTTAAAGTCTAACTTGCTAGTTGAGCCTTCGTGCCACGTTTCGTAAGGTAAAGAGGCGAATAGACCAAGTTATGTCTCAAATTGCACAAAAACGATGAGAAGCTCCTCTATGGAGAGAGTTGAGCAATTCCAAAGCATCAATGTGGACCAGTTCTACTCTATTTAGTGTTCTTAGAAGTCTAACTTGCTAGTTGAGCCTTCGTGCCACAGTTTCGTAAGGTAAAGACGCGAATAGACCAAGTTATGTCCTCAAATTGCTACAAAAACGTGAAAAGCTCCTCTATGGAGAGAGTTGAGCAATTCCAAAGCATCAATGTGGACCGTTGTACTCTATTTAGTGCTCTTAAAAGTCTAACTTGCTAGTTGAGCCTTCGTGCCACGTTTCGTAAGGTAAAGAGGCGAATAGACCATGTTATGTCTCAAATTGCTCAAAAACGTGAAAAGCTCCTCTATGGAGAGAGTTGAGCAATTCCAAGGCATCAATGTGGACCGTTCTACTCTATTTAGTGTTCTTAGAAGTCTAACTTGCTAGTTGAGCCTTCGTGCCACGTTTCGTAAGGTAAAGAGGCGAATAGACCAAGTTATGTCTCAAATTGCTCAAAAACATGAAAAGTTCCTCTATGGAGAGAGTTGAGCAATTCCAATGCATCAATGTGGACCGTTGTACTCTATTGAGTGCTCTTAAAAGTCTAACTTGCTAGTTGAGCCTTCGTGCCACGTTTCGTAAGGTAAAGACGCGAATAGACCAAGTTATGTCTCAAATTGCACAAAAACGCGAAAAGCTCCTCTATGGAGAGAGTTGAGCAATTCCAAAGCATCAATGTGGACCGTTCTACTCTATTTAATGTTCTTAGAAGTCTAACTTGCTAGTTGAGCCTTCGTGCCACGTTTTCGTAAGGTAAGACGGCGAATAGACCAATGTTATGTCTCAAATTGCTACAAAAACGTGAAAAGCTCCTCTATGGAGAGAGTTGAGCAATTCCAAAGCATCAATGTGGACCGTTGTACTCTATTTAGTGCTCTTAAAAGTCTAACTTGCTAGTTGAGCCTTCGTGCCACGTTTCGTAAGGTAAAGAGGCGAATAGACCAAGTTATGTCTCAAAATTGCTCAAAAACGTGAAAAGCTCCTCTATGGATGAGAGTTGCAGCAATTCCAAAGCATCAATGTGGACCGTTCTACTCTAGTTTAGTGTCTTAGAAGTCTAACTTGCTAGTTGAGCCTTCGTGCCACGTTTCGTAAGGTAAAGAGGCGAATAGACCAAGTTATGTCTCAAATTGCACAAAAACGTGAAAAGCTCCCCTATGGAGAGAGTTGAGCAATTCCAAGCATCAATGTGGACCGTTGTACTCTATTTAGTGCTCTTAAAAGTCTAACTTGCTAGTTGAGCCTTCGCGCCACGTTTCGTAAGGTAAAGAGGCGAATAGACCAAGTTATGTCTCAAATTGCTCAAAAACGTGAAAAGCTCCTCTATGGAGAGAGTTGAGCAATTCCAAGGCATCAATGTGGACCGTTCTACTCTATTTAGTGTTCTTAGAAGTCTAACTTGCTAGTTGAGCCCTTCGTGCCACGTTTCGTAAGGTAAAGAGGCGAATAGACCAAGTTATGTCTCAAAATTGCACTCAAAAACGATGAAAGCTCCTCTATGGAGAGAGTTGAGCAATTCCAATGCATCAATGTGGACCGTTGTACTCTATTTAGTGCTCTTAGAAGTCTAACTTGCTAGTTGAGCCTTCGTGCCACGTTTCGTAAGGTAAAGACGCGAATTAGACCAAGTTATGTCTCAAATTGGCTACAAAAACGTGAAAGCTCCTCTATGGAGAGAGTTGAGCAATTCCAAAGCATCAATGTGGACCGTTGCTACTCTATTTAGTGTCTTTAGAAGTCTAACTTGCTAGTTGAGCCTTCGTGCCACGTTTCGTAAGGTTAAAGAGGCGAATAGACCATGTTATGTCTCAAATTGCTCAAAAACGTGAAAAGCTCCTCTATGGAGAGAGTTGAGCAATTCCAAGCATCAATGTGGACCGTTCTACTACTATTTAGTGTCTCTTAGAAGTCTAACTTGCTAGTTGAGCCTTCGTGCCACGTTTCGTAAGGTAAGAGGCGAATAGGACCAAGTTATGTCTCAAATTGCTCAAAAACGTGAAAAGCTTCCTCTATGGAGAGAGTTGAGCAATTCCAAATGCATCAATGTGGACCGTTGTACTCTATTTAGTTGCTCTTAAAAGTCTAACTTGCTAGTTGAGCCTTCGTGCCACGTTTCGTAAGGTAAAGACGGCGAATAGACCAAGTTATGTCTCAAATTGCACAAAAACGTGAAAAGCTCCTCTATGGAGAGAGTTGAGCAATTCCAAAGCATCAATGTGGACCGTTTCTACTCTATTTAGTGCTCTTAAAGTCTAACTTGCTAGTTGAGCCTTCGTGCCACGTTTCGTAAGGTAAAGAGGCGAATAGACCAAGTTATGTCTCAAATTGCTCAAAACGTGAAAAGCTCCTCTATGGAGAGAGTTGAGCAATTCCAAGCATCAATGTGGACCGTTCTACCTCTATTTAGTGTTCTTAGAAGTCTAACTTGCTAGTTGAGCCTTCGTGCCACGTTTCGTAAGGTAAAGAGGCGAATAGGACCAAGTTATGTCTCAAATTGCACAAAACGTGAAAGCTCCTCTATGGAGAGAGTTGAGCAATTCCAAAGCATCAATGTGGACCGTTGTACTCTATTTAGTGCTCTTAGAAGTCTAATTGCTAGTTGAGCCTCGTGCCACGTTTCGTAAGGTAAAGACGCGAATAGACCAAGTTATGTCTCAAATTGCACAAAAACGTGAAAAGCTCCTCTATGGAGAGAGTTGAGCAATTCCAAAGCATCAATGTGGACCGTTTGTACTCTATTTAGTGCTCTTAAAGTCTAACTTGCTAGTTGAGCCTTCGTGCCACGTTTTCGTAAGGTAAAGAGGCTGAATAGACCAAGTTATGTCTCAAATTGCTCAAAACGTGAAAAGCTCCTCTATGGAGAGAGTTGAGCAATTCCAAGCATCAATGTGGACCGTTCTACTCTATTTAGTGTTCTTAGAAGTCTAACTTGCTAGTTGAGCCTTCGTGCCACGTTTCGTAAGGTAAAGAGGCGAATAGACCAAGTTATGGTCTCAAATTGCTCAAAAACGATGAAAAGCTTCCTCTATGGAGAGAGTTGAGCAATTCCAAAGCATCAATGTGGACCGTTCGTACTCTATTTAGTGTTCTTAGAAGTCTAACTGCTAGTTGAGCCTTCGTGCCAAGTTTCGTAAGGTAAAGACCGCGAATAGACCAAGTTATGTCTCAAATTGCACAAAAACGCGAAAAGCTCCTTATGGAGAGAGTTGAGGCAATTCCAAAGCATCAATGTGGACCGTTGTACTCTATTATGTTCTTAGAAGTCTAACTTGCTAGTTGAGCCTTCGTGCCACGTTTCGTAAGGTAAAGAGGCGAATAGACCAGTTATGTCTCAAATTGCTACAAAACGTGAAAAGCTCCTCTATGGAGAGAGTTGAGCAATTCCAAAGCATCAATGTGGACCGTTGTACTCTATTTAGTGTCTCTTAAAAGTCAACTTGCTATGTTGAGCCTTCGTGCCACGTTTAGTAAGGTTAAAGAGGCGAATAGACCAAGTTAGTCTCAAATTGCTCAAAACAGTGAAAAGCTCCTCTATGGAGAGAGTTGAGCCAATTCCAAGCATCAATGTGGGACCGTTTACTCTATTTAGTGTTCTTAGAAGTCTAACTTGCATAGTTGAGCCTTCGTGCCACGTTCGTAAGGTAAGACGCGAATAGACCAAGTTAGTCTCAAATTGCCACAAAACGCTGAAAAGCTCCCTCTATGGAGAGAGTTGAGCAATTCCAAAGCATCAATGTGGACCGTTGTACTCTATTTAGTGCTCTTAAAAGTCTAACTTGCTAGTTGAGCCTTCGTGCCACGTTTCGTAAGGTTAAAGAGGCGAATAGACCAAGTTATGTCTCAAATTGCTACAAAAACGTGAAAAGCTCCTCTATGGAGAGAGTTGAGCAATTCCAAAGCATCAATGTGGACCGTTGTACTCTATTTAGTGCTCTTAAAGTCTAACTTGCTAGTTGAGCCTTCGTGCCAGTTTCGTAAGGTAAAGAGGCGAATAGACCTAAGTTATGTCTCAAATTAGCATCAAAGACGTGAAAAGCTCCTCTATGGAGAGAGTTGAGCAATTCCAAAGCATCAATGTGGACCGATTCTACTCTTATTTAGTGTTCTTAGAAGTCTAACTCTGCTAGTTGAGCTCTTCGTGCCACGTTCGTAGGTAAAGACGCGAATAGACCAAGTTATGTCTCAAATTGCACAAAAACGTGAAGAAAGCTCTCTCTAGGAGAGAGTTGAGCAATTCCAAAGCAATCAATGTGGACCGTTGTACTCTATTTAGTGCTCTTAAAAGTCTAACTTGCTAGTTGAGCCTTCGTGCCACGTTTTCGTAAGGTTAAAGAGGCGACTAGACCATAGTTATGTCTCAAATGCTCAAAAACGTGAAAAGCTCCTCTATGGACGATAGTTGAGCAATTCCAAGGCATCAATGTGGAACCGTTCTACCTATTTAGTGTTCTTAGAAGTCTAACTTGCTAGTGAAGCCTTCGTGCCACGTTTCGTAAGGTAAAGAGGCGAATAGACCAAGTTATGTCTCAAATTTCTCAAAAACATGAAAAGTTCCTCTATGGAGAGAGTTGAGCAATTCCAATGCATCAATGTGGACCCGTCTGTACTCTATTGAGTGCTCTTAAAGTCTAACTGCTAGTTGAGCCTTCGTGCACGTTTCGTAAGGTAAAGACGGGAATAGACCAAGTTATGTCTCAAATTGCACAAAACGCTGAAAAGCTCCTCTATGGAGAGAGTTGAGCAATTCCAAAGCATCAATGTGGACCGTTTGTACTCTATTTAATGTTCTTAGAAGTCTAACTTGCTAGTTGAGCCTTCGTGCCACGTTTCGTAAGGTAAAGACCGCGAATAGACCAAGTTATGTCTCAAATTGACAAAACGTGAAAAGCTCCTCTATGGAGAGAGTTGAGCAATTCCAAAGCATCAATGTGGACCGTTGTACTCTATTTAGTGCTCTTAAAAGTCTAACTTGCTAGTTGAGCCTTCGTGCCACGTTTCGTAAGGTAAAGAGGCGAATAGACCAAGTTATGTCTCAAATTGCTCAAAAACGTGAAAAGCTCCTCTATGGTGAGAGTTCAGCAATTCCAAAGCATAAATGTGGACCGTTCTAC
>NW_024056277.1:0-64003 GCF_013401445.1 Tripterygium wilfordii | reverse complement strand
AGTTGAGCAATTCCAAGCATCAATGTGGACCGTTGACTCTATTTAGTGTCTTAGAAGTCTAACTTGCTAGTTGAGCCTTCGTGCCACGTTTCGTAGGTACTGACTCAAATTGCACAAAACGTGAAAAGCTCCTCTATGGAGAGAGTTGAGCAATTCCAAAGCATCAATGTGGACCGTTGTACTCTATTTAGTGCTCTTAAAAGTCTAACTTGCTAGTTGAGCCTTCGTGCCACGTTTCGTAAGGTAAAGACGCGAATAGACCAAGTTATGTCTCAAATTGCACAAAAACGTGAAAAGCTCCTCTATGGAGAGAGTTGAGCAATTCCAAAGCATCAATGTGGACCGTTGTACTCTATTTAGTGCTCTTAAAAGTCTAACTTGCTAGTTGAGCCTTCGTGCCACGTTTCGTAAGGTAAAGACGCGAATAGACCAAGTTATGTCTCAAATTGCACAAAAACGTGAAAAGCTCCTCTATGGAGAGAGTTGAGCAATTCCAAAGCATCAATGTGGACCGTTGTACTCTATTTAGTGCTCTTAAAAGTCTAACTTGCTAGTTGAGCCTTCGTGCCACGTTTCGTAAGGTAAAGACGAATAGACCAAGTTATGTCTCAAATTGCACAAAAACGTGAAAAGCTCCTCTATGGAGAGAGTTGAGCAATTCCAAAGCATCAATGTGGACCGTTGTACTCTATTTAGTGCTCTTAAAAGTCTAACTTGCTAGTTGAGCCTTCGTGCCACGTTTCGTAAGGTAAAGACGCGAATAGACCAAGTTATGTCTCAAATTGCACAAAACGTGAAAAGCTCCTCTATGGAGAGAGTTGAGCAATTCCAAAGCATCAATGTGGACCGTTGTACTCTATTTAGTGCTCTTAAAGTCTAACTTGCTAGTTGAGCCTTCGTGCCACGTTTCGTAAGGTAAAGAGCGAATAGACCAAGTTATGTCTCAAATTGCACAAAAACGTGAAAAGCTCCTCTATGGAGAGTTGAGCAATTCCAAAGCATCAATGTGGACCGTTGTACTCTATTTAGTGCTCTTAAAAGTCTAACTTGCTAGTTGAGCCTTCGTGCCACGTTTCGTAAGGTAAAGACGCGAATAGACCAAGTTATGTCTCAAATTGCACAAAACGTGAAAAGCTCCTCTATGGAGAGAGTTGAGCAATTCCAAAGCATCAATGTGGACCGTTGTACTCTATTTAGTGCTCTTAAAAGTCTAACTTGCTAGTTGAGCCTTCGTGCCACGTTTCGTAAGGTAAAGACGCGAATAGACCAAGTTATGTCTCAAATTGCACAAAAACGTGAAAAGCTCCTCTATGGAGAGAGTTGAGCAATTCCAAAGCATCAATGTGGACCGTTGTACTCTATTTAGTGCTCTTAAAGTCTAACTTGCTAGTTGAGCCTTCGTGCCACGTTTCGTAAGGTAAAGACGCGAATAGACCAAGTTATGTCTCAAATTGCACAAAACGTGAAAAGCTCCTCTATGGAGAGAGTTGAGCAATTCCAAAGCATCAATGTGGACCGTTGTACTCTATTTAGTGCTCTTAGTCTAACTTGCTAGTTGAGCCTTCGTGCCACGTTTCGTAAGGTAAAGAGCGAATAGACCAAGTTATGTCTCAAATTGCACAAAAACGTGAAAAGCTCCTCTATGGAGAGAGTTGAGCAATTCCAAAGCATCAATGTGGACCGTTGTACTCTATTTAGTGCTCTTAAAAGTCTAACTTGCTAGTTGAGCCTTCGTGCCACGTTTCGTAAGGTAAAGACGCGAATAGACCAAGTTATGTCTCAAATTGCACAAAAACGTGAAAAGCTCCTCTATGGAGAGAGTTGAGCAATTCCAAAGCATCAATGTGGACCGTTGTACTCTATTTAGTGCTCTTAAAGTCTAACTTGCTAGTTGAGCCTTCGTGCCACGTTTCGTAAGGTAAAGACGAATAGACCAAGTTATGTCTCAAATTGCACAAAACGTGAAAAGCTCCTCTATGGAGAGAGTTGAGCAATTCCAAAGCATCAATGTGGACCGTTGTACTCTATTTAGTGCTCTTAAAAGTCTAACTTGCTAGTTGAGCCTTCGTGCCACGTTTCGTAAGGTAAAGAGCGAATAGACCAAGTTATGTCTCAAATTGCACAAAAACGTGAAAAGCTCCTCTATGGAGAGAGTTGAGCAATTCCAAAGCATCAATGTGGACCGTTGTACTCTATTTAGTGCTCTTAGTCTAACTTGCTAGTTGAGCCTTCGTGCCACGTTTCGTAAGGTAAAGACGCGAATAGACCAAGTTATGTCTCAAATTGCACAAAAACGTGAAAAGCTCCTCTATGGAGAGAGTTGAGCAATTCCAAAGCATCAATGTGGACCGTTGTACTCTATTTAGTGCTCTTAAAAGTCTAACTTGCTAGTTGAGCCTTCGTGCCACGTTTCGTAAGGTAAAGAGCGAATAGACCAAGTTATGTCTCAAATTGCACAAAAACGTGAAAAGCTCCTCTATGGAGAGAGTTGAGCAATTCCAAAGCATCAATGTGGACCGTTGTACTCTATTTAGTGCTCTTAAAAGTCTAACTTGCTAGTTGAGCCTTCGTGCCACGTTTCGTAAGGTAAAGACGCGAATAGACCAAGTTATGTCTCAAATTGCACAAAAACGTGAAAAGCTCCTCTATGGAGAGAGTTGAGCAATTCCAAAGCATCAATGTGGACCGTTGTACTCTATTTAGTGCTCTTAAAGTCTAACTTGCTAGTTGAGCCTTCGTGCCACGTTTCGTAAGGTAAAGACGCGAATAGACCAAGTTATGTCTCAAATTGCACAAAAACGTGAAAAGCTCCTCTATGGAGAGAGTTGAGCAATTCCAAAGCATCAATGTGGACCGTTGTACTCTATTTAGTGCTCTTAAAAGTCTAACTTGCTAGTTGAGCCTTCGTGCCACGTTTCGTAAGGTAAAGACGCGAATAGACCAAGTTATGTCTCAAATTGCACAAAAACGTGAAAAGCTCCTCTATGGAGAGAGTTGAGCAATTCCAAAGCATCAATGTGGACCGTTGTACTCTATTTAGTGCTCTTAAAAGTCTAACTTGCTAGTTGAGCCTTCGTGCCACGTTTCGTAAGGTAAAGAGCGAATAGACCAAGTTATGTCTCAAATTGCACAAAAACGTGAAAAGCTCCTCTATGGAGAGAGTTGAGCAATTCCAAAGCATCAATGTGGACCGTTGTACTCTATTTAGTGCTCTTAAAAGTCTAACTTGCTAGTTGAGCCTTCGTGCCACGTTTCGTAAGGTAAAGAGCGAATAGACCAAGTTATGTCTCAAATTGCTCAAAAACGTGAAAAGCTCCTCTATGGAGAGAGTTGAGCAATTCCAAAGCATCAATGTGGACCGTTGTACTCTATTTAGTGCTCTTAAAGTCTAACTTGCTAGTTGAGCCTTCGTGCCACGTTTCGTAAGGTAAAGACGAATAGACCAAGTTATGTCTCAAATTGCACAAAAACGTGAAAAGCTCCTCTATGGAGAGAGTTGAGCAATTCCAAAGCATCAATGTGGACCGTTGTACTCTATTTAGTGCTCTTAAAAGTCTAACTTGCTAGTTGAGCCTTCGTGCCACGTTTCGTAAGGTAAAGACGCGAATAGACCAAGTTATGTCTCAAATTGCACAAAAACGTGAAAAGCTCCTCTATGGAGAGAGTTGAGCAATTCCAAAGCATCAATGTGGACCGTTGTACTCTATTTAGTGCTCTTAAAGTCTAACTTGCTAGTTGAGCCTTCGTGCCACGTTTCGTAAGGTAAAGAGCGAATAGACCAAGTTATGTCTCAAATTGCAAAAACGTGAAAAGCTCCTCTATGGAGAGAGTTGAGCAATTCCAAAGCATCAATGTGGACCGTTGTACTCTATTTAGTGCTCTTAAAAGTCTAACTTGCTAGTTGAGCCTTCGTGCCACGTTTCGTAAGGTAAAGACGCGAATAGACCAAGTTATGTCTCAAATTGCACAAAAACGTGAAAAGCTCCTCTATGGAGAGAGTTGAGCAATTCCAAAGCATCAATGTGGACCGTTGTACTCTATTTAGTGCTCTTAAAAGTCTAACTTGCTAGTTGAGCCTTCGTGCCACGTTTCGTAAGGTAAAGACGCGAATAGACCAAGTTATGTCTCAAATTGCACAAAAACGTGAAAAGCTCCTCTATGGAGAGAGTTGAGCAATTCCAAAGCATCAATGTGGACCGTTGTACTCTATTTAGTGCTCTTAAAAGTCTAACTTGCTAGTTGAGCCTTCGTGCCACGTTTCGTAAGGTAAAGAGCGAATAGACCAAGTTATGTCTCAAATTGCTCAAAAACGTGAAAAGCTCCTCTATGGAGAGAGTTGAGCAATTCCAAAGCATCAATGTGGACCGTTGTACTCTATTTAGTGCTCTTAAAAGTCTAACTTGCTAGTTGAGCCTTCGTGCCACGTTTCGTAAGGTAAAGAGGAATAGACCAAGTTATGTCTCAAATTGCACAAAAACGTGAAAAGCTCCTCTATGGAGAGAGTTGAGCAATTCCAAAGCATCAATGTGGACCGTTGTACTCTATTTAGTGCTCTTAAAGTCTAACTTGCTAGTTGAGCCTTCGTGCCACGTTTCGTAAGGTAAAGACGCGAATAGACCAAGTTATGTCTCAAATTGCACAAAAACGTGAAAAGCTCCTCTATGGAGAGAGTTGAGCAATTCCAAAGCATCAATGTGGACCGTTGTACTCTATTTAGTGCTCTTAAAAGTCTAACTTGCTAGTTGAGCCTTCGTGCCACGTTTCGTAAGGTAAAGAGCGAATAGACCAAGTTATGTCTCAAATTGCACAAAAACGTGAAAAGCTCCTCTATGGAGAGAGTTGAGCAATTCCAAAGCATCAATGTGGACCGTTGTACTCTATTTAGTGCTCTTAAAAGTCTAACTTGCTAGTTGAGCCTTCGTGCCACGTTTCGTAAGGTAAAGAGCGAATAGACCAAGTTATGTCTCAAATTGCACAAAAACGTGAAAAGCTCCTCTATGGAGAGAGTTGAGCAATTCCAAAGCATCAATGTGGACCGTTGTACTCTATTTAGTGCTCTTAAAGTCTAACTTGCTAGTTGAGCCTTCGTGCCACGTTTCGTAAGGTAAAGACGCGAATAGACCAAGTTATGTCTCAAATTGCACAAAAACGTGAAAAGCTCCTCTATGGAGAGAGTTGAGCAATTCCAAAGCATCAATGTGGACCGTTGTACTCTATTTAGTGCTCTTAAAAGTCTAACTTGCTAGTTGAGCCTTCGTGCCACGTTTCGTAAGGTAAAGAGCGAATAGACCAAGTTATGTCTCAAATTGCACAAAAACGTGAAAAGCTCCTCTATGGAGAGAGTTGAGCAATTCCAAAGCATCAATGTGGACCGTTGTACTCTATTTAGTGCTCTTAAAGTCTAACTTGCTAGTTGAGCCTTCGTGCCACGTTTCGTAAGGTAAAGACGCGAATAGACCAAGTTATGTCTCAAATTGCAAAAAACGTGAAAAGCTCCTCTATGGAGAGAGTTGAGCAATTCCAAAGCATCAATGTGGACCGTTGTACTCTATTTAGTGCTCTTAAAAGTCTAACTTGCTAGTTGAGCCTTCGTGCCACGTTTCGTAAGGTAAAGAGGAATAGACCAAGTTATGTCTCAAATTGCACAAAAACGTGAAAAGCTCCTCTATGGAGAGAGTTGAGCAATTCCAAAGCATCAATGTGGACCGTTGTACTCTATTTAGTGCTCTTAAAAGTCTAACTTGCTAGTTGAGCCTTCGTGCCACGTTTCGTAAGGTAAAGACGCGAATAGACCAAGTTATGTCTCAAATTGCACAAAACGTGAAAAGCTCCTCTATGGAGAGAGTTGAGCAATTCCAAAGCATCAATGTGGACCGTTGTACTCTATTTAGTGCTCTTAAAAGTCTAACTTGCTAGTTGAGCCTTCGTGCCACGTTTCGTAAGGTAAAGAGCGAATAGACCAAGTTATGTCTCAAATTGCACAAAAACGTGAAAAGCTCCTCTATGGAGAGAGTTGAGCAATTCCAAAGCATCAATGTGGACCGTTGTACTCTATTTAGTGCTCTTAAAGTCTAACTTGCTAGTTGAGCCTTCGTGCCACGTTTCGTAAGGTAAAGACGCGAATAGACCAAGTTATGTCTCAAATTGCACAAAAACGTGAAAAGCTCCTCTATGGAGAGAGTTGAGCAATTCCAAAGCATCAATGTGGACCGTTGTACTCTATTTAGTGCTCTTAAAGTCTAACTTGCTAGTTGAGCCTTCGTGCCACGTTTCGTAAGGTAAAGACGCGAATAGACCAAGTTATGTCTCAAATTGCACAAAAACAAAAAGCTCCTCTATGGAGAGAGTTGAGCAATTCCAAAGCATCAATGTGGACCGTTGTACTCTATTTAGTGCTCTTAAAAGTCTAACTTGCTAGTTGAGCCTTCGTGCCACGTTTCGTAAGGTAAAGAGCGAATAGACCAAGTTATGTCTCAAATTGCAAAAAACGTGAAAAGCTCCTCTATGGAGAGAGTTGAGCAATTCCAAAGCATCAATGTGGACCGTTGTACTCTATTTAGTGCTCTTAAAGTCTAACTTGCTAGTTGAGCCTTCGTGCCACGTTTCGTAAGGTAAAGACGCGAATAGACCAAGTTATGTCTCAAATTGCACAAAAACGTGAAAAGCTCCTCTATGGAGAGAGTTGAGCAATTCCAAAGCATCAATGTGGACCGTTGTACTCTATTTAGTGCTCTTAAAAGTCTAACTTGCTAGTTGAGCCTTCGTGCCACGTTTCGTAAGGTAAAGAGCGAATAGACCAAGTTATGTCTCAAATTGCTCAAAAACGTGAAAAGCTCCTCTATGGAGAGAGTTGAGCAATTCCAAAGCATCAATGTGGACCGTTGTACTCTATTTAGTGCTCTTAAAAGTCTAACTTGCTAGTTGAGCCTTCGTGCCACGTTTCGTAAGGTAAAGACGCGAATAGACCAAGTTATGTCTCAAATTGCACAAAAACGTGAAAAGCTCCTCTATGGAGAGAGTTGAGCAATTCCAAAGCATCAATGTGGACCGTTGTACTCTATTTAGTGCTCTTAAAGTCTAACTTGCTAGTTGAGCCTTCGTGCCACGTTTCGTAAGGTAAAGAGCGAATAGACCAAGTTATGTCTCAAATTGCTCAAAAACGTGAAAAGCTCCTCTATGGAGAGAGTTGAGCAATTCCAAAGCATCAATGTGGACCGTTGTACTCTATTTAGTGCTCTTAAAAGTCTAACTTGCTAGTTGAGCCTTCGTGCCACGTTTCGTAAGGTAAAGACGCGAATAGACCAAGTTATGTCTCAAATTGCACAAAAACGTGAAAAGCTCCTCTATGGAGAGAGTTGAGCAATTCCAAAGCATCAATGTGGACCGTTGTACTCTATTTAGTGCTCTTAAAAGTCTAACTTGCTAGTTGAGCCTTCGTGCCACGTTTCGTAAGGTAAAGAGCGAATAGACCAAGTTATGTCTCAAATTGCACAAAAACGTGAAAAGCTCCTCTATGGAGAGAGTTGAGCAATTCCAAAGCATCAATGTGGACCGTTGTACTCTATTTAGTGCTCTTAAAAGTCTAACTTGCTAGTTGAGCCTTCGTGCCACGTTTCGTAAGGTAAAGAGCGAATAGACCAAGTTATGTCTCAAATTGCACAAAAACGTGAAAAGCTCCTCTATGGAGAGAGTTGAGCAATTCCAAAGCATCAATGTGGACCGTTGTACTCTATTTAGTGCTCTTAAAAGTCTAACTTGCTAGTTGAGCCTTCGTGCCACGTTTCGTAAGGTAAAGACGCGAATAGACCAAGTTATGTCTCAAATTGCACAAAAACGTGAAAAGCTCCTCTATGGAGAGAGTTGAGCAATTCCAAAGCATCAATGTGGACCGTTGTACTCTATTTAGTGTCTTAAAAGTCTAACTTGCTAGTTGAGCCTTCGTGCCACGTTTCGTAAGGTAAAGACGAATAGACCAAGTTATGTCTCAAATTGCACAAAAACGTGAAAAGCTCCTCTATGGAGAGAGTTGAGCAATTCCAAAGCATCAATGTGGACCGTTGTACTCTATTTAGTGCTCTTAAAAGTCTAACTTGCTAGTTGAGCCTTCGTGCCACGTTTCGTAAGGTAAAGAGCGAATAGACCAAGTTATGTCTCAAATTGCACAAAAACGTGAAAAGCTCCTCTATGGAGAGAGTTGAGCAATTCCAAAGCATCAATGTGGACCGTTGTACTCTATTTAGTGCTCTTAAAAGTCTAACTTGCTAGTTGAGCCTTCGTGCCACGTTTCGTAAGGTAAAGACGCGAATAGACCAAGTTATGTCTCAAATTGCACAAAAACGTGAAAAGCTCCTCTATGGAGAGAGTTGAGCAATTCCAAAGCATCAATGTGGACCGTTGTACTCTATTTAGTGCTCTTAAAGTCTAACTTGCTAGTTGAGCCTTCGTGCCACGTTTCGTAAGGTAAAGAGCGAATAGACCAAGTTATGTCTCAAATTGCACAAAAACGTGAAAAGCTCCTCTATGGAGAGAGTTGAGCAATTCCAAAGCATCAATGTGGACCGTTGTACTCTATTTAGTGCTCTTAAAAGTCTAACTTGCTAGTTGAGCCTTCGTGCCACGTTTCGTAAGGTAAAGACGCGAATAGACCAAGTTATGTCTCAAATTGCACAAAAACGTGAAAAGCTCCTCTATGGAGAGAGTTGAGCAATTCCAAAGCATCAATGTGGACCGTTGTACTCTATTTAGTGCTCTTAAAAGTCTAACTTGCTAGTTGAGCCTTCGTGCCACGTTTCGTAAGGTAAAGAGCGAATAGACCAAGTTATGTCTCAAATTGCACAAAAACGTGAAAAGCTCCTCTATGGAGAGAGTTGAGCAATTCCAAAGCATCAATGTGGACCGTTGTACTCTATTTAGTGCTCTTAAAAGTCTAACTTGCTAGTTGAGCCTTCGTGCCACGTTTCGTAAGGTAAAGAGCGAATAGACCAAGTTATGTCTCAAATTGCACAAAAACGTGAAAAGCTCCTCTATGGAGAGAGTTGAGCAATTCCAAAGCATCAATGTGGACCGTTGTACTCTATTTAGTGCTCTTAAAAGTCTAACTTGCTAGTTGAGCCTTCGTGCCACGTTTCGTAAGGTAAAGAGGAATAGACCAAGTTATGTCTCAAATTGCACAAAAACGTGAAAAGCTCCTCTATGGAGAGAGTTGAGCAATTCCAAAGCATCAATGTGGACCGTTGTACTCTATTTAGTGCTCTTAAAGTCTAACTTGCTAGTTGAGCCTTCGTGCCACGTTTCGTAAGGTAAAGACGCGAATAGACCAAGTTATGTCTCAAATTGCACAAAAACGTGAAAAGCTCCTCTATGGAGAGAGTTGAGCAATTCCAAAGCATCAATGTGGACCGTTGTACTCTATTTAGTGCTCTTAAAAGTCTAACTTGCTAGTTGAGCCTTCGTGCCACGTTTCGTAAGGTAAAGACGAATAGACCAAGTTATGTCTCAAATTGCACAAAAACGTGAAAAGCTCCTCTATGGAGAGAGTTGAGCAATTCCAAAGCATCAATGTGGACCGTTGTACTCTATTTAGTGCTCTTAAAAGTCTAACTTGCTAGTTGAGCCTTCGTGCCACGTTTCGTAAGGTAAAGAGCGAATAGACCAAGTTATGTCTCAAATTGCACAAAAACGTGAAAAGCTCCTCTATGGAGAGAGTTGAGCAATTCCAAAGCATCAATGTGGACCGTTGTACTCTATTTAGTGCTCTTAAAGTCTAACTTGCTAGTTGAGCCTTCGTGCCACGTTTCGTAAGGTAAAGAGCGAATAGACCAAGTTATGTCTCAAATTGCTCAAAAACGTGAAAAGCTCCTCTATGGAGAGAGTTGAGCAATTCCAAAGCATCAATGTGGACCGTTGTACTCTATTTAGTGCTCTTAAAGTCTAACTTGCTAGTTGAGCCTTCGTGCCACGTTTCGTAAGGTAAAGACGCGAATAGACCAAGTTATGTCTCAAATTGCACAAAAACGTGAAAAGCTCCTCTATGGAGAGAGTTGAGCAATTCCAAAGCATCAATGTGGACCGTTGTACTCTATTTAGTGCTCTTAAAAGTCTAACTTGCTAGTTGAGCCTTCGTGCCACGTTTCGTAAGGTAAAGAGCGAATAGACCAAGTTATGTCTCAAATTGCAAAAACGTGAAAAGCTCCTCTATGGAGAGAGTTGAGCAATTCCAAAGCATCAATGTGGACCGTTGTACTCTATTTAGTGCTCTTAAAAGTCTAACTTGCTAGTTGAGCCTTCGTGCCACGTTTCGTAAGGTAAAGACGCGAATAGACCAAGTTATGTCTCAAATTGCACAAAAACGTGAAAAGCTCCTCTATGGAGAGAGTTGAGCAATTCCAAAGCATCAATGTGGACCGTTGTACTCTATTTAGTGCTCTTAAAAGTCTAACTTGCTAGTTGAGCCTTCGTGCCACGTTTCGTAAGGTAAAGACGCGAATAGACCAAGTTATGTCTCAAATTGCACAAAAACGTGAAAAGCTCCTCTATGGAGAGAGTTGAGCAATTCCAAAGCATCAATGTGGACCGTTGTACTCTATTTAGTGCTCTTAAAAGTCTAACTTGCTAGTTGAGCCTTCGTGCCACGTTTCGTAAGGTAAAGACGCGAATAGACCAAGTTATGTCTCAAATTGCACAAAAACGTGAAAAGCTCCTCTATGGAGAGAGTTGAGCAATTCCAAAGCATCAATGTGGACCGTTGTACTCTATTTAGTGCTCTTAAAAGTCTAACTTGCTAGTTGAGCCTTCGTGCCACGTTTCGTAAGGTAAAGACGCGAATAGACCAAGTTATGTCTCAAATTGCACAAAAACGTGAAAAGCTCCTCTATGGAGAGAGTTGAGCAATTCCAAAGCATCAATGTGGACCGTTGTACTCTATTTAGTGCTCTTAAAAGTCTAACTTGCTAGTTGAGCCTTCGTGCCACGTTTCGTAAGGTAAAGAGGAATAGACCAAGTTATGTCTCAAATTGCACAAAAACGTGAAAAGCTCCTCTATGGAGAGAGTTGAGCAATTCCAAAGCATCAATGTGGACCGTTGTACTCTATTTAGTGCTCTTAAAAGTCTAACTTGCTAGTTGAGCCTTCGTGCCACGTTTCGTAAGGTAAAGACGCGAATAGACCAAGTTATGTCTCAAATTGCACAAAACGTGAAAAGCTCCTCTATGGAGAGAGTTGAGCAATTCCAAAGCATCAATGTGGACCGTTGTACTCTATTTAGTGCTCTTAAAGTCTAACTTGCTAGTTGAGCCTTCGTGCCACGTTTCGTAAGGTAAAGAGCGAATAGACCAAGTTATGTCTCAAATTGCACAAAAACAAAAAGCTCCTCTATGGAGAGAGTTGAGCAATTCCAAAGCATCAATGTGGACCGTTGTACTCTATTTAGTGCTCTTAAAAGTCTAACTTGCTAGTTGAGCCTTCGTGCCACGTTTCGTAAGGTAAAGAGCGAATAGACCAAGTTATGTCTCAAATTGCACAAAAACGTGAAAAGCTCCTCTATGGAGAGAGTTGAGCAATTCCAAAGCATCAATGTGGACCGTTCTCTATTTAGTGCTCTTAAAGTCTAACTTGCTAGTTGAGCCTTCGTGCCACGTTTCGTAAGGTAAAGACGCGAATAGACCAAGTTATGTCTCAAATTGCAAAAAACAAAAAGCTCCTCTATGGAGAGAGTTGAGCAATTCCAAAGCATCAATGTGGACCGTTGTACTCTATTTAGTGCTCTTAAAAGTCTAACTTGCTAGTTGAGCCTTCGTGCCACGTTTCGTAAGGTAAAGAGCGAATAGACCAAGTTATGTCTCAAATTGCACAAAAACGTGAAAAGCTCCTCTATGGAGAGAGTTGAGCAATTCCAAAGCATCAATGTGGACCGTTGTACTCTATTTAGTGCTCTTAAAGTCTAACTTGCTAGTTGAGCCTTCGTGCCACGTTTCGTAAGGTAAAGACGAATAGACCAAGTTATGTCTCAAATTGCACAAAAACGTGAAAAGCTCCTCTATGGAGAGAGTTGAGCAATTCCAAAGCATCAATGTGGACCGTTGTACTCTATTTAGTGCTCTTAAAAGTCTAACTTGCTAGTTGAGCCTTCGTGCCACGTTTCGTAAGGTAAAGAGCGAATAGACCAAGTTATGTCTCAAATTGCAAAAACGTGAAAAGCTCCTCTATGGAGAGAGTTGAGCAATTCCAAAGCATCAATGTGGACCGTTGTACTCTATTTAGTGCTCTTAAAGTCTAACTTGCTAGTTGAGCCTTCGTGCCACGTTTCGTAAGGTAAAGACGCGAATAGACCAAGTTATGTCTCAAATTGCACAAAAACGTGAAAAGCTCCTCTATGGAGAGAGTTGAGCAATTCCAAAGCATCAATGTGGACCGTTGTACTCTATTTAGTGCTCTTAAAAGTCTAACTTGCTAGTTGAGCCTTCGTGCCACGTTTCGTAAGGTAAAGACGCGAATAGACCAAGTTATGTCTCAAATTGCACAAAAACGTGAAAAGCTCCTCTATGGAGAGAGTTGAGCAATTCCAAAGCATCAATGTGGACCGTTGTACTCTATTTAGTGCTCTTAAAGTCTAACTTGCTAGTTGAGCCTTCGTGCCACGTTTCGTAAGGTAAAGACGCGAATAGACCAAGTTATGTCTCAAATTGCACAAAACGTGAAAAGCTCCTCTATGGAGAGAGTTGAGCAATTCCAAAGCATCAATGTGGACCGTTGTACTCTATTTAGTGCTCTTAAAAGTCTAACTTGCTAGTTGAGCCTTCGTGCCACGTTTCGTAAGGTAAAGACGCGAATAGACCAAGTTATGTCTCAAATTGCAAAAAAAAAAGCTCCTCTATGGAGAGAGTTGAGCAATTCCAAAGCATCAATGTGGACCGTTGTACTCTATTTAGTGCTCTTAAAAGTCTAACTTGCTAGTTGAGCCTTCGTGCCACGTTTCGTAAGGTAAAGACGCGAATAGACCAAGTTATGTCTCAAATTGCACAAAAACGTGAAAAGCTCCTCTATGGAGAGAGTTGAGCAATTCCAAAGCATCAATGTGGACCGTTGTACTCTATTTAGTGCTCTTAAAAGTCTAACTTGCTAGTTGAGCCTTCGTGCCACGTTTCGTAAGGTAAAGACGCGAATAGACCAAGTTATGTCTCAAATTGCACAAAAACGTGAAAAGCTCCTCTATGGAGAGAGTTGAGCAATTCCAAAGCATCAATGTGGACCGTTGTACTCTATTTAGTGCTCTTAAAAGTCTAACTTGCTAGTTGAGCCTTCGTGCCACGTTTCGTAAGGTAAAGACGCGAATAGACCAAGTTATGTCTCAAATTGCACAAAAACGAGAAAAGCTCCTCTATGGAGAGAGTTGAGCAATTCCAAAGCATCAATGTGGACCGTTGTACTCTATTTAGTGCTCTTAAAAGTCTAACTTGCTAGTTGAGCCTTCGTGCCACGTTTCGTAAGGTAAAGAGCGAATAGACCAAGTTATGTCTCAAATTGCACAAAAACGAAAAGCTCCTCTATGGAGAGAGTTGAGCAATTCCAAAGCATCAATGTGGACCGTTGTACTCTATTTAGTGCTCTTAAAAGTCTAACTTGCTAGTTGAGCCTTCGTGCCACGTTTCGTAAGGTAAAGAGGCGAATAGACCATGTTATGTCTCAAATTGCACAAAAACGTGAAAAGCTCCTCAATGGAGAGAGTTGAGCAATTCCAAAGCATCAATGTGGACCGTTGTACTCTATTTACTGCTCTTAAAAGTCTAACTTGCTAGTTGAGCCTTCGTGCCACGTTTCGTAACGTAAAGAGACGAATTGACCAAGTTATGTCTCAAATTGCTCAAAAACGTGAAAAGCTCCTCTATGGAGAGAGTTGAGCAATTCCAAAGCATCAATGTGGACCGTTGTACTCTATTTAGTGCTCTTAAAAGTCTAACTTGCTAGTTGAGCCTTCGTGCCACGTTTCGTAAGGTGAAGACGCGAATAGACCATGTTATGTCTCAAATTGCTCAAAAACGTGAAAAGCTCCTCTATGGAGAGAGTTGAGCAATTCCAAAGCATCAATATGGACCGTTCTACTCTATTTAGTGTTCTTAGAAGTCTAACTTGCTTGTTGAGCCTTCGTGCCACGTTTCGTAAGGTAAAGACGCGAATAGACCAAGTTATGTCTCAAATGGCTAAAAACCAAGAAAAGCTCGTCTATGGAGAGAGTTGAGCAATTCCAAAGCATCAATGTGGACCGTTGTACTCCATTTAGTGCTCTTAAAAGTCTAACTTGCTAGTTGAGCCTTCGTGCCATGTTTCGTAAGGTAAAGACGCGAATAGACCAAGTTATGTCCCAAATTGCACAAAAACGTGAGAAGCTCCTCTATGGAGAGAGTTGAGCAATTCCAAAGCATCAATGTGGACCGTTCTACTCTATTTAGTGTTCTTAGAAGTCTAACTTGCTAGTTGAGCCTTCGTGCCACGTTTCGTAAGGTTAAAGACGCGAATAGACCAAGTTATGTCTCAAATTGCACAAAAACGTGAAAAGCTCCCCTATGGAGAGAGTTGAGCAATTCCAAAGCATCAATGTGGACCGTTGTACTCTATTAGTGCTCTTAAAAGTCTAACTTGCTAGTTGAGCCTTCGTGCCACGTTTCGTAAGGTAAAGACGCGAATAGACCAAGTTATGTCTCAAATTGCACAAAAACGTAGAGAAGCTCCTCTATGGAGAGAGTTGAGCAATTCCAAAGCATCAATGTGGACCGTTCTACTCTATTTAGTGTTCTTAGAAGTCTAACTTGCTAGTTGAGCCTTCGTGCCACGTTTCGTAAGGTAAAGAGGCGAATAGACCAAGTTATGTCTCAAATGGCTAAAAAACAAGAAAAGCTCGTCTATGGAGAGAGTTGAGCAATTCCAAAGCATCAATGTGGACCGTTGTACTCTATTTAGTGCTCTTAAAAGTCTAACTTTCTAGTTGAGCCTTCGTGCCACGTTTCGTAAGGTAAAGAGGCGAATAGACCATGTTATGTCTCAAATTGCTCAAAAACGTGAAAAGCTCCTCTATGGAGAGAGTTGAGCAATTCCAAAGCATCAATGTGGACCGTTCTACTCTATTTAGTGCTGTTAAAAGTCTAACTTGCTAGTTGAGCCTTCGTGCCACGTTTCGTAAGGTAAAGAGGCGAATAGACCATGTTATGTCTCAAATTGCTCAAAAACGTGAAAAGCTCCTCTATGGAGAGAGTTGAGCAATTCCAAAGCATCAATGTGGACCGTTCTACTCTATTTAGTGTTCTTAGAAGTCTAACTTGCTAGTTGAGCCTTCGTGCCACGTTTCGTAAGGTAAAGACGCGAATAGACCAAGTTATGTCTCAAATGGCTAAAAAACAAGAAATGCACGTCTATGGAGAGAGTTAAGCAATTCCAAAGCATCAATGTGGACCGTTGTACACTATTTAGTGCTCTTAAAAGTCTAACTTGCTAGTTGAGCCTTCGTGCCACGTTTCGTAAGGTAAAGAGGCGAATAGACCATGTTATGTCTCAAATTGCTCAAAAACGTGAAAAGCTCCTCTATGGAGAGAGTTGAGCCATTCCAAAGCATCAATGTGGACCGTTCTACTCTATTTAGTGTTTTTAGAAGTCTAACTTGCTAGTTGAGCCTTCGTGCCACGTTTCGTAAGGTAAAGACGCTAATAGACCAAGTTATGTATGAAATTGCACAAAAACGTGAAAAGCTCCTCTATGGAGAGAGTTGAGCAATTCCAAAGCATCAATGTGGACCGTTGTACTCTATTTAGTGCTCTTAAAAGTCTAACTTGCTAGTTGAGCCTTCGTGCCACGTTTCGTAAGGTAAAGAGGCGAATAGACCATGTTATGTCTCAAATTGCTCAAAAACGTGAAAAGCTCCTCTATGGAGAGAGTTGAGCCATTCCAAAGCATCAATGTGGACCGTTCTACTCTATTTAGTGTTCTTAGAAGTCTAACTTGCTAGTTGAGCCTTCGTGCCACGTTTCGTAAGGTAAAGACGCGAATAGACCAAGTTATGTCTCAAATTGCACAAAAACGTGAAAAGCTCCCCTATGGAGAGGGTTGTGTTGGATCGGATGGCACCACAAGAGGGGGGGTGAATTGTGATCTTAATCAAATTTAGACTAAGTCACCTCTTTTTTGTTTCAATTGAGTTTCACCCTAAGCGGAAGCAATTTAAATAAGTTGAATATAAATGTATGCAAAGATAATCACATAAATCAAAACAAGTTGTAATGAAGCACAAAATCAGATTCAACAAATGTATGCACAAACTTGATTCTATCACCCTAGATGTCCAATTTCAAGTATGCAATGCAAATATGATATGCTAAAATGAAATTGCTGTAAAGTAAAGAGGGCAAAGAGATTTATAGTGGTTCGGCTTAACCCAAGCCTACTCCACTCCCCAAGTCCCACTTGGGAATTTCAAACACTCCACTATAGCTTGTTCAACCGAGTCAAGCGGAACTCATACAACCAGTGTTTTTGTAGCTCAAACACCAAACTTTACACACCGTGTGGTTTATAGCTCACCACACCAAACTCTACACACCGTGTGGTTTGTAGCTCACCACACTAACTTAATCAAGAAAATACAAGCTCAAAAATGGCTCTAAGAATAGCCGGGTATGAGATAAGTTTAGGCTCAAAGGCTGGCTCTTTAGTAGCTGGATTTGTAAGTGTCTAAGGCTCAAATGAAGCTCT
This sequence comes from Tripterygium wilfordii, assembly GCF_013401445.1. Lineage (NCBI taxonomy): Eukaryota > Viridiplantae > Streptophyta > Magnoliopsida > Celastrales > Celastraceae > Tripterygium > Tripterygium wilfordii. The sequence continues at coordinate 47,269 of NW_024056277.1, read as the reverse complement.
TGAAAAGCTGGAATGGGAATGGTAAGCACAAAACTCAGATTTGAGATTTTTTTGGTTGCTAGGGCATGTGAAATTTTGGGTAGTGTATCAACCAACGAAAATCAGTTGTGATAAGGCTTGAATGGTGAAATGGAGATATAGAATGAAGCCTTATAGGTGCTGGAAATCAGATTGCTCAAGCAAGTAGAATGGCTCTTGAGGAAATGATAAGAATCTGGTAAGAAAGGCTCAAGAGTAACAATAAAGCTTTACTTGGCTAGTGTGTATGATCTCTCTTCAAAATCAAGTATGTAATCAAGGAATGAATGAGTGAAAGAATGAAAGCTTAGAAGATGAAGAACACTTAAGAGAGAAAGAGTAATTTTCGGCCAAGTATATACACCATAGACAAAGAGTTAGTTTATATAGAAAATTGTGGAGTGTAAGCTCATGAAATGAGGGCCATTGGATTGATATGAAAGATATGGACCCTTGGATCATTATAGACGTTAGAAGGCTTAGAGAAGTGTGAAAATGATTACAACAAGTCTTTTTTGGTAGGAAGAAATAATGGCTTTTGGATGGATATAGACTTTGGAGGCCACCTTGAAAGATACAACAATTGACTTGAGAAAAGTTTGTCTTTTAGGTGGAGTAAATCATGGCTTTTGAATGGATATAGACTTTAGAGGCATCTTGAAAGATACAACAATTGACTTGAGAAAAGTTTGTCTCTTAGGTGGAATAAATGATGGCCTTTGGATCAAATGAAGATTCAATTTTGGCCATAGGATGTAAAGTATGAGAGATAAGAATAAAGCTTGAATCTTTGGCCATTGGATTAAAATGTGATTTTGATGTAGAGAGAATATGATCCATTGGATGTGGAGTGTCTTGGTGGGAAAGAGAAATGGTTTTGAAATAAAGCTTCCCACACATGTGAAGAGAAAAACTTTTCATAAGACTTGTTGTACCTCTTGTCTCCTCCTTTCAAATTAACTTTTCCTTCTCTTCTCTTTTTGGCTCCAAGTCTTCTAGTTAAGATGTAACTATGGTTAACTTGTCTTCTTTGCCATGTCATCAATGTCATGTCATTAATGCCATGTCAACAATGCCATGTCAGCTGCCATGTCACGTCCGTCGATTCTGACTTTGACTAGAAAGTTAATTTTACTTCAATTGATCCCAATTAAGCTCCAAGACATCTTTGGCAACACTTGACTTATGTTGACCACGAAATTTACTTTCTTAATCATGTTTGACACTGATTAAGCCTTCACTAATGTTGGTCAAGGATGACATTAGGACCAATTTACGTTTTGGTCACCCTACACACAAATCATACTCAAAACATGCTATGTAAACCCTTTTAGGGTTTCTTGCAATTAGTCCACGTTAGTTCAATAATCAAATCATCAAATAAGCACAATTGAACTAGTTTAATATAAGTCTTGAATTCCTAAACTAATCAAGTAGGCATATGCACCTAGGTTTCTCAATACAGTCAATAGATTAAAGTTCAATCAAAACATGCCGTTGTAATCACTCAAACATATATTCAACATTCTCCCCCTTTTGATGATTACAAAATAACTTATGTAACTTTGAGCTATTTTCTTTAATTCACATGAGAAACTCTCCCCCTCACATTATGCTTCACACAAATAAACTTCCTATAAGCATATGTTTCAATAAACACAAGGGAATTGCAATTCAAGACAAGTAAAGTATCAATAGGCAAGGTCTATACAATATGACATTCAAGTTCCTCCCCCTTAACCTATGCATACCAAACTTTAAAGTTCAAAGTATATTTCTCCCCCTTTATTTTGTAAATGCATCCAAAAGGTGTTCAATATAAGCAATGCATAAACATTCATACACATATCAAGGACTCATTCTCATGCCTAGATTACCTCTTAAAAATTCAAATCTCTCTTGGTTTAGAGGTTTGGTTAGTATGTCCGCAAGTTGGTTCATTGTGTCCACATACTCTAATTTAATTGTCCCTTGAGTCACATGATCTCTAATAAAATGATGCCTAATTTTCAATATGTTTAGCCTTAGAATGATGCACCGGATTTTTAGAAAGGCTAATGGCACTAGTATTATCACAATATATAGGAATATCTTTTAATTTAAGTCCAAAATCATTTAGTTGTTGTCTAATCCATAAGAGTTGAGCACAACAACTCCCCATAGCCATATATTCGGCTTCGGTGGTAGATAGGGCAACACAAGGTTGTTTCTTGGAGAACCAAGAGATAAGCATACTCCCTAGGAATTGGCATGTACCCGAAGTACTCTTCCTATTTATCTTACATCCAGCAAAGTCGGCATCACTATATGCATGTAAATCAAACAATGAATTTTTGTCATACCATAAGCCAAGAGTTGATGTATGCCTAAGATACCTAAATATTCTCTTAACCGCTAGGAAATGAGAATGCATAGGCTGACTTTGAAATCTAACACACATGCATACACTAAACATAATGTCGGGTCTACTAGAGGTCAAATACAAAAGTGAACCAATCATGGACCTATACATTTTAGAATCATAAGGTTGTCCATCTTCATCTTTTTCAAGTTTAGTTGACACACTCATAGGAGTAGGAGAAGGGTTCAAGGAATCAAAACCAAACTTTCTAAGCATATCATGAATATATTTAGTTTGACTAATATGTATACCTCCCTTAGTTTGTTTAACTTGTAGTCCTAAAAAGAATGTAAGTTCACCCATCATAGACATCTCAAATTCACTTTTCATGAACAACTCAAATTCTTTGCACATAGCCTCATTAGTAGCACCAAATATAATGTCATCTACATATATTTGAACAATAAGCATGTCATGACCTTTTTCCTTTAAGAACAAAGTGCTATCAATTCTTCCTCTTTTAAAACCATTTTGAATTAAGAATGAGGAAAGTCTATCATACCATGCCCTAGGTGCTTGTTTCAAACCATACAAGGCTTTTGTCAATTTATAAACATGGTTTGGAAAGTTAGGATCTTCAAATCCGGGTGGTTGCTTTACATACACATTCTCATTGATAAAACCATTCAAAAATGCACTTTTGACATCCATTTGATAAAGTTTAAAACCTTTGAAACATGCAAATGCCATAAGCAACCTAATAGCTTCTAACCTAGCTACGGGGGCAAATGTTTCTTCATAGTCAATCCCTTCTTCTTGGTTGTACCCTTGTGCAACCAACCTAGCCTTGTTTCTAATAACTTCACCATCTTCATTCATTTTGTTCTTAAACACCCATTTAGTTCCAATTATGGTTTGGTCTTTAGGTCTTGGAACTAAATGCCAAACTTCATTCCTAGTGAATTGATTCAACTCATCTTGCATAGCAATAATCCATTTATCATCAAGCAAAGCATCATCAATGTTTCTAGGTTCTATTTGAGAAATTAAGGCATAAGAACCATGCACATCAACAATTAAAGCAGTATTCATTAAATTTGCAGTCACATTATCTACCACATTAGCATGCATATCATTATCATTAGGAGCTAAGTGAGATCTACGAGTCCTTACCCCTTGATGCAAATCGCCAATTATGAGTTGTTTGGGATGCTTGTGTTTGTCCTTCACTTGCAGCCATGATGTAGGAGCTGTAGTTTCACTATTGGAGGCCACGGGTGCAACCTCACTTTCTTCCAAGCCCACGGGTGCATCACTATTTTGTGTCTCCTCGTGCTCATTTCCTCCCTCTTTGCTTGGTCCATCATCTTTAGGTGTAGGAGAGTCATCTTTTAAGCTCAACTTCTCCAAACCTAACTCAATGTCATCATTCTCAAGCAAAGGGTCAAATGCAAGAGTTTCAATAAATTTAACATGAATGGACTCTTCTATTCTCCTAGACTTTGGATTGTAAACTCTATAAGCTCTAGAAGTTAAAGCATAGCCAACAAATACACAAGGAGTAGATTTGCATCAAATTTATCTAAGTCATCCTTAGTGTTTAGTACATAACATTTGCAACCAAAAACTCTAAAGTAGTCAACCTTAGGTTTTCTATCATTCCAAATCTCATAAGGTGTCTTATTTATCTTCTTTCTAATAGATAACCTATTTGTAACATAGCATGCACAATTAATGGCCTCGGCCCACAAGAACTTAGGCAAATCATGTTCACAAAGCATAGTCCTAGCAATTTCTTGTAAAGTTCTATTTTTCCTTTCTACCACCCCATTTTGTTGGGGTGTCCTAGGTGAAGAGAAATCATGTCTAATGCCATATTCATCACATAGATCAATAAATGCATGATTATCAAATTCTCCTCCATGATCACTCCTAATCTTGCTAATGCTTATGTTCTTTTCATTTTGAAGCCTCTTGATTAGTTTTGAAAACTCATGAATGGTCTCATGTTTATGTGCAAGGAAAATCACCCAAGTATATCTAGAATAATCATCAACAATTACAAAGGCATAGGATCTACCACCTACACTTTTAACTCTACTTGGACCAAACAAATCAAGATGCAAAAGTTCTAAAACCTTAGTAGTTGAAATCTGGTTTGTAGACTTGAAAGACTCCCTAGTGTGTTTTCCTCTAATGCATGGCTCACAAGCATCATACATGTCAAAGTTCAAAGAAGGTATACCTCTAACAAGATTATTTCTAACCAATTTTTCAATTGTAGAAATTCCTATATGTCCTAATCTTTTATGCCATATATTCACATCACTAACATTGGAAATCAAGCATTTAAGTTTGCAATCATTCAAGTCTTTCAAATTAATAGAATACACATTACCATCTCTTTTTCCTACAAGCACACATTCATTCATGGCATTTAAAAACTCACACTTTGAATCATCAAAACATATGCGCAAGCCACCATCACACAATTGAGAAATACTAAGAAGGTTAAAAGATAATCCATCAACTAATTGCACATTAGAGATAGAGAAAGATGATACATCACCTATGGATCCTTGACCAAGGATCCTACCCTTCTTGTTGTCACCAAAAGTCACATGACCACCATTAGAGAACTTCTTGAGAGAAGAAAAAGAACTTGAGTTCCCGGTCATGTGTCTTGAGCAACCACTATCCAAGTACCATTTGGAAGCCTTAGAACTTTTGATTTTCAAGAACACCTACATTAGTTCAATTCGCTTTAGGTACCCAATTTCTTTTGGGTCCTAGGAGGTTAGCATCAAGAATCTTGGTTCCCTTTGGAACCCACATTTGCTTAACTTTCTTGCCAAACACATATTGAAACTTTGGAAAAACTTTGGCATTCAAGTTATGCATATATGCATCATTTGAGGAATGAAATGAAGTGCTAGCATACATAGAGCCTTGTGGAACTCTAGGAGCCCTAGAATACCTTATGGGTTGCCCTAATTTCTTAGGAAACCCTACGGGTCTCTTGGGACCAGATTTGATATCCTTCTTCCAAGGCTGATTTGGCACACCCCTAATGGGAATAGGCCTATGTCCCATGGGTTGGACAAATGATACATGCTCAGGATGTGATTTTGAAGTACTAGCATGCATATCATTCAAAGCATTGTAGTTAGGAGGTGAAAAAATCATTTTCTTAGGAAAACAATCCTCCTTCATGTCATTCAAGGAATGCAAATAGCCACGTGATACAAAAGATGTAGAAATATCATGCATATCACATTTCTTCAATTTTACATCATCACCAACATAACCTAAACCCGATTTGTCCAAAGATTGTCTAAGGCATGATAATAGTGAATCAAGTCTAGAAGATCCCACACTAAACTTCGAGAAAGATTTCTCTAGATCCTCATATCTTAATTTCAAAGCATCTAATTCATTTTGAACAATAGAGTCATCATGTGACTCTTGGTTCTCATTAGGCACAATAGCAATCAATTTCAAATCATCATACTCTTCTTGCAAGGTACTAAGTTTAAATTGCAAATCTTCAATCAAGGGTTCATGATCACACTTAGACATGTTATTAGCACACATGGCAGCAAGCATATCGCACTTTTCATCACATTTAGCATTTAGATCATCAATGGTCTTTTCATGCTCTTCTACCTTAGCATTTAAACAATCAATCTCATTTTTCAATTGTTTCTTTTCCTTATGCATTTTCCTATTCTTAGCATTCATGTCATTAAGTAAGGAAAGCAAATCATCAATAGACACATCATCATCATCATGATCAAAAGAATTTACCTCCTCATCCGGATCGGATGAGTTTCCTTTGGCCATCAAGCAAAATCTAGCAAACTCATCCTCACTTGAAGAGCTTTCGGAGTCCGAATCACTCCAAGTAGCTTTGAAGGCTCTCTTGGATTGCTCCTTGCTCTTATCTTTCTTCTTTGGACACTCATACTTCATGTGCCCCTTCTTGCCACACTCAAAGCACCTCAAATCTTTGTCTTGCTTCTCATGGTTCCCTTTGGAGTCGCTTTGATCCCCACGGCCAGATTTGAAGTTGTCCCTCTTTGAGTGGCCAAAAGGTCTACCACCTTGCTTCTTCTTGTTTATCAAGTATCTCTTGAACCTCCTTGTCATTAAGGCTACTTTCTCATCACTCAAATCATCTCCACTATCAACCTTGGAGGCAAAGGCAATGCTCTTCTTTTTGGTGTCCTCTTTTTGAGCTTCTCTTGCCTTCAAGTTTGTCTCATATACTAGAAGTGATCCTACAAGCTCATCCAACTTCAAAATTTTGAGATCTTTAGCTTCTTGGATGGCAGTCACTTTGGCATCCCATGCTTCCGGAAGACTTCTCAAGTACTTTTGCACCTTTTCTTGATTGGAGAATGTCTTCCCTAAAGATTCAAGAGAATTCAGAATTTTGGTTAGTCTAATATCCATATCGGTAATAGACTCATGTGGAAACATAGTGAACAATTCATATGAATGCATGAGCATGTTAATCTTAGACTCCTTTACTTGATTAGTTCCCTCATGCTTCATCTCTAACCTAGTCCACATATCTTGAGCCGAAATGCATGTAGAAATATGTTTAGCTTCAATTGAATTCAATGCATTAAATAAAATAGACATAGCTTTAGCATTCAAAGAAATCTTTTTCTTATCATTATCATCCCATTTATCCCTAGGTTTTGAAATCTCTTTTTCGACATCACCGATCTTGGTGGTGATGGTAGGCTCATAAGGTCCATCCTCTATGACATACCACAAATCAATATCAAGAGACATGAAATAAAGTTTCATTCTCATCTTCCAATGGTCATAGTCTTCTCCATTAAAGAATGGAGGTCTACCACTAGATTGACCCTCTAACACATGATCATGTCTACCACTAGTAGATGCCATCATATAAATCACTAATAATGCACAAGAAAATTACTTCTATATGCAAGGGAACACAAGCTTCGATACCACTTGTTGGATCGGATGGCACCACAAGAGGGGGGGGTGAATTGTGATCTTAATCAAATTTAGACTAAGTCACCTCTTTTTTGTTTCAATTGAGTTTCACCCTAAGCGGAAGCAATTTAAATAAGTGAATATAAATGTATGCAAAGATAATCACATAAATCAAAACAAGTTGTAATGAAGCACAAAATCAGATTCAACAAATGTATGCACAAACTTGATTCTATCACCCTAGATGTCCAATTTCAAGTATGCAATGCAAATATGATATGCTAAAATGAAATTGCTGTAAAGTAAAGAGGGCAAAGAGATTTATAGTGGTTCGGCTTAACCCAAGCCTACTCCACTCCCCAAGTCCCACTTGGGAATTTCAAACACTCCACTATAGCTTGTTCAACCGAGTCAAGCGGAACTCATACAACCAGTGTTTTTGTAGCTCAAACACCAAACTTTACACACCGTGTGGTTTATAGCTCACCACACCAAACTCTACACACCGTGTGGTTTGTAGCTCACCACACTAACTTAATCAACAAAATACAAGCTCAAAAATGGCTCTAAGAATAGCCGGATATGAGATAAGTTTAGGCTCAAAGGCTGGCTCTTTAGTAGCTGGATTTGTAAGTGTCTAAGGCTCAAATGAAGCTCTTGAAAAGCTGGAATGGGAATGGTAAGCACAAAACTCAGATTTGAGATTTTTTTGGTTGCTAGGGCATGTGAAATTTTGGGTAGTGTATCAACCAACGAAAATCAGTTGTGATAAGGCTTGAATGGTGAAATGGAGATATAGAATGAAGCCTTATAGGTGCTGGAAATCAGATTGCTCAAGCAAGTAGAATGGCTCTTGAGGAAATGATAAGAATCTGGTAAGAAAGGCTCAAGAGTAACAATAAAGCTTTACTTGGCTAGTGTGTATGATCTCTCTTCAAAATCAAGTATATAATCAAGGAATGAATGAGTGAAAGAATGAAAGCTTAGAAGATGAAGAACACTTAAGAGAGAAAGAGTAATTTTCGGCCAAGTATATACACCATAGACAAAGAGTTAGTTTATATAGAAAATTGTGGAGTGTAAGCTCATGAAATGAGGGCCATTGGATTGATATGAAAGATATGGACCCTTGGATCATTATAGACGTTAGAAGGCTTAGAGAAGTGTGAAAATGATTACAACAAGTCTTTTTTGGTAGGAAGAAATAATGGCTTTTGGATGGATATAGACTTTGGAGGCCACCTTGAAAGATACAACAATTGACTTGAGAAAAGTTTGTCTTTTAGGTGGAGTAAATCATGGCTTTTGAATGGATATAGACTTTAGAGGCATCTTGAAAGATACAACAATTGACTTGAGAAAAGTTTGTCTCTTAGGTGGAATAAATGATGGCCTTTGGATCAAATGAAGATTCAATTTTGGCCATAGGATGTAAAGTATGAGAGATAAGAATAAAGCTTGAATCTTTGGCCATTGGATTAAAATGTGATTTTGATGTAGAGAGAATATGATCCATTGGATGTGGAGTGTCTTGGTGGGAAAGAGAAATGGTTTTGAAATAAAGCTTCCCACACATGTGAAGAGAAAACTTGTCATAAGACTTGTTGTACCTCTTGTCTCCTCCTTTCAAATTAACTTTTCCTTCTCTTCTCTTTTTGGCTCCAAGTCTTCTAGTTAAGATGTAACTATGGTTAACTTGTCTTCTTTGCCATGTCATCAATGCCATGTCATTAATGCCATGTCAACAATGCCATGTCAGCTGCCACGTCACGTCCGTCGATTCTGACTTTGACTAGAAAGTTAATTTTTACTTCAATTGATCCCAATTAAGCTCCAAGACATCTTTGGCAACACTTGACTTATGTTGACCACGAAATTTACTTTCTTAATCATGTTTGACACTGATTAAGCCTTCACTAATGTTGGTCAAGGATGACATTAGGACCAATTTACGTTTTGGTCACCCTACACACAAATCATACTCAAAACATGCTATGTAAACCCTTTTAGGGTTTCTTGCAATTAGTCCACGTTAGTTCAATAATCAAATCATCAAATAAGCACAATTGAACTAGTTTAATATAAGTCTTGAATTCCTAAACTAATCAAGTAGGCATATGCACCTAGGTTTCTCAATACAGTCAATAGATTAAAGTTCAATCAAAACATGCCGTTGTAATCACTCAAACATATATTCAACAGGTTGAGCAATTCCAAAGCATCAATGTGGACCGTTGTACTCTATTTAGTGCTGTTAAAAGTCTAACTTGCTAGTTGAGCCTTCGTGCCACGTTTCGTAAGGTAAAGAGGCGAATAGACCATGTTATGTCTCAAATTGCTCAAAAACGTGAAAAGCTCCTCTATGGAGAGAGTTGAGCAATTCCAAAGCATCAATGTGGACCGTTCTACTCTATTTAGTGTTCTTAGAAGTCTAACTTGCTAGTTGAGCCTTCGTGCCACGTTTCGTAAGGTAAAGACGCGAATAGACCATGTTATGTCTCAAATGGCTAAAAAACAAGAAAAGCTCGTCTATGGAGAGAGTTGAGCAATTCCAAAGCATCAATGTGGACCGTTGTACACTATTTAGTGCTCTTAAAAGTCTAACTTGCTAGTTGAGCCTTCGTGCCACGTTTCGTAAGGTAAAGAGGCGAATAGACCATGTTATGTCTCAAATTGCTCAAAAACGTGAAAAGCTCCTCTATGGAGAGAGTTGAGCCATTCCAAAGCATCAATGTGGACCGTTCTACTCTATTTAGTGTTCTTAGAAGTCTAACTTGCTAGTTGAGCCTTCGTGCCACGTTTCGTAAGGTAAAGACGCGAATAGACCAAGTTATGTATGAAATTGCACAAAAACGTGAAAAGCTCCTCTATGGAGAGAGTTGAGCAATTCCAAAGCATCAATGTGGACCGTTGTACTCTATTTAGTGCTCTTAAAAGTCTAACTTGCTAGTTGAGCCTTCGTGCCACGTTTCGTAAGGTAAAGAGGCGAATAGACCATGTTATGTCTCAAATTGCTCAAAAACGTGAAAAGCTCCTCTATGGAGAGAGTTGAGCCATTCCAAAGCATCAATGTGGACCGTTCAACTCTATTTAGTGTTCTTAGAAGTCTAACTTGCTAGTTGAGCCTTCGTGCCACGTTTCGTAAGGTAAAGACGCGAATAGACCAAGTTATGTCTCAAATTGCACAAAAACGCGAAAAGCTCCTCTATGGAGAGAGTTGAGCAATTCCAAAGCATCAATGTGGACCGTTCTACTCTATTTAATGTTCTTAGAAGTCTAACTTGCTAGTTGAGCCTTCGTGCCACGTTTCGTAAGGTAAAGACGCGAATAGACCAAGTTATGTCTCAAATTGCACAAAAAGTGAAAAGCTCCTCTATCGAGAGAGTTGAGCAATTCCAAAGCATCAATGTGGACCGTTGTACTCTATTTAGTGCTCTTAAAAGTCTAACTTGCTAGTTGAGCCTTCGTGCCACGTTTCGTAAGGTAAAGAGGCGAATAGGCCAAGTTATGTCTCAAATTGCTCAAAAACGTGAAAAGCTCCTCTATGGAGAGAGTTCAGCAATTCCAAAGCATCAATGTGGACCGTTCTACTCTATTTAGTGTTCTTAGAAGTCTAACTTGCTAGTTGAGCCTTCGTGCCACGTTTCGTAAGGTAAAGACGCGAATAGACCAAGTTATGTCTCAAATTGCACAAAAACGTGAAAAGCTCCCCTATGGAGAGAGTTGAGCAATTCCAAAGCATCAATGTGGACCGTTGTACTCTATTTAGTGCTCTTAAAAGTCTAACTTGCTAGTTGAGCCTTCGCGCCACGTTTCGTAAGGTAAAGAGGCGAATAGACCAAGTTATGTCTCAAATTGCTCAAAAACGTGAAAAGCTCCTCTATGGAGAGAGTTGAGCAATTCCGAAGCATCAATGTGGACCGTTCTACTCTATTTAGTGTTCTTAGAAGTCTAACTTGCTAGTTGAGCCTTCGTGCCACGTTTCGTAAGGTAAAGAGGCGAATAGACCAAGTTATGTCTCAAATTGCACAAAAACGTGAAAAGCTCCCTATGGAGAGAGTTGAGCAATTCCAAAGCATCAATGTGGACCGTTGTACTCTATTTAGTGCTCTTAAAAGTCTAACTTGCTAGTTGAGCCTTCGTGCCACGTTTCGTAAGGTAAAGAGGCGAATAGACCATGTTATGTCTCAAATTGCTCAAAAACGTGAAAAAGCTCCTCTATGGAGAGAGTTGAGCAATTCCAAAGCATCAATGTGGACCATTCTACTCTATTTAGTCTTCTTAGAAGTCTAACTTGCTAGTTGAGCCTTCGTGCCACGTTTCGTAAGGTAAAGACGCGAATAGACCAAGTTATGTCTCAAATGGCTAAAAAACAAGAAAAGCTCGTCTATGGAGAGAGTTGAGCAATTCCAAAGCATCAATGTGGACCGTTGTACTCTATTTAGTGCTCTTAAAAGTCTAACTTGCTAGTTGAGCCTTCATGCCACGTTTCGTAAGGTAAAGAGGCGAATAGACCAAGTTATGTCTCAAATTGCTCAAAAACGTGAAAAGCTCCTCTATGGAGAGAGTTGAGCAATTCCAAAGCATCAATGTGGACCGTTCTACTCTATTTAGTGTTCTTAGAAGTCTAACTTGCTAGTTGAGCCTTCCTGCCACGTTTCGTAAGGTAAAGACGCGAATAGACCAAGTTATGTCTCAAATGGCTAAAAAACAAGAAAAGCTCGTCTATGGAGAGAGTTGAGCAATTCCAAAGCATCAATGTGGACCGTTCTACTCTATTTAGTGTTCTTAGAAGTCTAACTTGCTAGTTGAGCCTTCGTGCCACGTTTCGTAAGGTAAAGACGCGAATAGACCATGTTATGTCTCAAATGGCTAAAAAACAAGAAAAGCTCGTCTATGGAGAGAGTTGAGCAATTCCAAAGCATCAATGTGGACCGTTGTACACTATTTAGTGCTCTTAAAAGTCTAACTTGCTAGTTGAGCCTTCGTGCCACGTTTCGTAAGGTAAAGAGGCGAATAGACCATGTTATGTCTCAAATTGCTCAAAAACGTGAAAAGCTCCTCTATGGAGAGAGTTGTGCCATTCCAAAGCATCAATGTGGACCGTTCTACTCTATTTAGTGTTCTTAGAAGTCTAACTTGCTAGTTGAGCCTTCGTGCCACGTTTCGTAAGGTAAAGACGCGAATAGACCAAGTTATGTATGAAATTGCACAAAAACGTGAAAAGCTCCTCTATGGAGAGAGTTGAGCAATTCCAAAGCATCAATGTGGACCGTTGTACTCTATTTAGTGCTCTTAAAAGTCTAACTTGCTAGTTGAGCCTTCGTGCCACGTTTCGTAAGGTAAAGAGGCGAATAGACCATGTTATGTCTCAAATTGCTCAAAAACGTGAAAAGCTCCTCTATGGAGAGAGTTGAGCCATTCCAAAGCATCAATGTGGACCGTTCTACTCTATTTAGTGTTCTTAGAAGTCTAACTTGCTAGTTGAGCCTTCGTGCCACGTTTCGTAAGGTAAAGACGCGAATAGACCAAGTTATGTCTCAAATTGCACAAAAACGCGAAAAGCTCCTCTATGGAGAGAGTTGAGCAATTCCAAAGCATCAATGTGGACCGTTCTACTCTATTTAATGTTCTTAGAAGTCTAACTTGCTAGTTGAGCCTTCGTGCCACGTTTCGTAAGGTAAAGACGCGAATAGACCAAGTTATGTCTCAAATTGCACAAAAAGTGAAAAGCTCCTCCATCGAGAGAGTTGAGCAATTCCAAAGCATCAATGTGGACCGTTGTACTCTATTTAGTGCTCTTAAAAGTCTAACTTGCTAGTTGAGCCTTCGTGCCACGTTTCGTAAGGTAAAGAGGCGAATAGGCCAAGTTATGTCTCAAATTGCTCAAAAACGTGAAAAGCTCCTCTATGGAGAGAGTTCAGCAATTCCAAAGCATCAATGTGGACCGTTCTACTCTATTTAGTGTTCTTAGAAGTCTAACTTGCTAGTTGAGCCTTCGTGCCACATTTCGTAAGGTAAAGACGCGAATAGACCAAGTTATGTCTCAAATTGCACAAAAACGTGAAAAGCTCCCCTATGGAGAGAGTTGAGCAATTCCAAAGCATCAATGTGGACCGTTGTACTCTATTTAGTGCTCTTAAAAGTCTAACTTGCTAGTTGAGCCTTCGCGCCACGTTTCGTAAGGTAAAGAGGCGAATAGACCAAGTTATGTCTCAAATTGCTCAAAAACGTGAAAAGCTCCTCTATGGAGAGAGTTGAGCAATTCCGAAGCATCAATGTGGACCGTTCTACTCTATTTAGTGTTCTTAGAAGTCTAACTTGCTAGTTGAGCCTTCGTGCCACGTTTCGTAAGGTAAAGAGGCGAATAGACCAAGTTATGTCTCAAATTGCACAAAAACGTGAAAAGCTCCCCTATGGAGAGAGTTGAGCAATTCCAAAGCATCAATGTGGACCGTTGTACTCTATTTAGTGCTCTTAAAAGTCTAACTTGCTAGTTGAGCCTTCGTGCCACGTTTCGTAAGGTAAAGAGGCGAATAGACCATGTTTATGTCTCAAATTGCTCAAAAACGTGAAAAGCTCCTCTATGGAGAGAGTTGAGCAATTCCAAAGCATCAATGTGGACCATTCTACTCTATTTAGTCTTCTTAGAAGTCTAACTTGCTAGTTGAGCCTTCGTGCCACGTTTCGTAAGGTAAAGACGCGAATAGACCAAGTTATGTCTCAAATGGCTAAAAAACAAGAAAAGCTCGTCTACGGAGAGAGTTGAGCAATTCCAAAGCATCAATGTGGACCGTTGTACTCTATTTAGTGCTCTTAAAAGTCTAACTTGCTAGTTGAGCCTTCGTGCCACGTTTCGTAAGGTAAAGAGGCGAATAGACCATGTTATGTCTTAAATTGCTCAAAAACGTGAAAAGCTCCTCTATGGAGAGAGTTGAGCAATTCCAAAGCATCAATGTGGACCGTTCTACTCTATTTAGTGTTCTTAGAAGTCTAACTTGCTAGTTGAGCCTTCCTGCCACGTTTCGTAAGGTAAAGACGCGAATAGACCAAGTTATGTCTCAAATGGCTAAAAAAACAAGAAAAGCTCGTCTATGGAGAGAGTTGAGCAATTCCAAAGCATCAATGTGGACCGTTGTACTCTATTTAGTGCTCTTAAAAGTCTAACTTGCGAGTTGAGCCTTCGTGCCACGTTTCATAAGGTAAAGAGGCGAATAGACCATGTTATGTCTCAAATTGCTCAAAAACGTGAAAAGCTCCTCTATGGAGAGAGTTGAGCAATTCCAAAGCATCAATGTAGACCGTTGTACTCTATTTAGTGCTCTTAAAAGTCTAACTTGCGAGTTGAGCCTTCGTGCCACGTTTCATAAGGTAAAGAGGCGAATAGACCATGTTATGTCTCAAATTGCACAAAAACGTGAAAAGCTCCTCTATGGAGAGAGTTGAGCAATTCCAAAGCATCAATGTGGACCGTTGTACTCTATTTAGTGCTCTTAAAAGTCTAACTTGCGAGTTGAGCCTTCGTGCCACGTTTCATAAGGTAAAGAGGCGAATAGACCATGTTATGTCTCAAATTGCACAAAAACGTGAAAAGCTCCTCTATGGAGAGAGTTGAGCAATTCCAAAGCATCAATGTGGACCGTTGTACTCTATTTAGTGCTCTTAAAAGTCTAACTTGCTAGTTGAGCCTTCGTGCCACGTTTCGTAAGGTAAAGAGGCGAATAGACCATGTTATGTCTCAAATTGCTCAAAAACGTGAAAAGCTCCTCTATGGAGAGAGTTGAGCCATTCCAAAGCATCAATGTGGACCGTTCTACTCTATTTAGTGTTCTTAGAAGTCTAACTTGCTAGTTGAGCCTTCGTGCCACGTTTCGTAACGTAAAGACGCGAATAGACCAAGTTATGTCTCAAATTGCACAAAAACGCGAAAAGCTCCTCTATGGAGAGAGTTGAGCAATTCCAAAGCATCAATGTGGACCGTTCTACTCTATTTAATGTTCTTAGAAGTCTAACTTGCTAGTTGAGCCTTCGTGCCACGTTTCGTAAGGTAAAGACGCGAATAGACCGAGTTATGTCTCAAATTGCACAAAAAGTGAAAAGCTCCTCCATCGAGAGAGTTGAGCAATTCCAAAGCATCAATGTGGACCGTTGTACTCTATTTAGTGCTCTTAAAAGTCTAACTTGCTAGTTGAGCCTTCGTGCCACGTTTCGTAAGGTAAAGAGGCGAATAGGCCAAGTTATGTCTCAAATTGCTCAAAAACGTGAAAAGCTCCTCTATGGAGAGAGTTCAGCAATTCCAAAGCATCAATGTGGACCGTTCTACTCTATTTAGTGTTCTTAGAAGTCTAACTTGCTAGTTGAGCCTTCGTGCCACATTTCGTAAGGTAAAGACGCGAATAGACCAAGTTATGTCTCAAATTGCACAAAAACGTGAAAGCTCCCCTATGGAGAGAGTTGAGCAATTCCAAAGCATCAATGTGGACCGTTGTACTCTATTTAGTGCTCTTAAAAGTCTAACTTGCTAGTTGAGCCTTCGCGCCACGTTTCGTAAGGTAAAGAGGCGAATAGACCAAGTTATGTCTCAAATTGCTCAAAAACGTGAAAAGCTCCTCTATGGAGAGAGTTGAGCAATTCCGAAGCATCAATGTGGACCGTTCTACTCTATTTAGTGTTCTTAGAAGTCTAACTTGCTAGTTGAGCCTTCGTGCCACGTTTCGTAAGGTAAAGAGGCGAATAGACCAAGTTATGTCTCAAATTGCACAAAAACGTGAAAAGCTCCCCTATGGAGAGAGTTGAGCAATTCCAAAGCATCAATGTGGACCGTTGTACTCTATTTAGTGCTCTTAAAAGTCTAACTTGCTAGTTGAGCCTTCGTGCCACGTTTCGTAAGGTAAAGAGGCGAATAGACCATGTTATGTCTCAAATTGCTCAAAAACGTGAAAAGCTCCTCTATGGAGAGAGTTGAGCAATTCCAAAGCATCAATGTGGACCATTCTACTCTATTTAGTCTTCTTAGAAGTCTAACTTGCTAGTTGAGCCTTCGTGCCACGTTTCGTAAGGTAAAGACGCGAATAGACCAAGTTATGTCTCAAATGGCTAAAAAACAAGAAAAGCTCGTCTATGGAGAGAGTTGAGCAATTCCAAAGCATCAATGTGGACCGTTGTACTCTATTTAGTGCTCTTAAAAGTCTAACTTGCTAGTTGAGCCTTCGTGCCACGTTTCGTAAGGTAAAGAGGCGAATAGACCATGTTATGTCTTAAATTGCTCAAAAACGTGAAAAGCTCCTCTATGGAGAGAGTTGAGCAATTCCAAAGCATCAATGTGGACCGTTCTACTCTATTTAGTGTTCTTAGAAGTCTAACTTGCTAGTTGAGCCTTCCTGCCACGTTTCGTAAGGTAAAGACGCGAATAGACCAAGTTATGTCTCAAATGGCTAAAAAACAAGAAAAGCTCGTCTATGGAGAGAGTTGAGCAATTCCAAAGCATCAATGTGGACCGTTCTACTCTATTTAGTGTTCTTAGAAGTCTAACTTGCTAGTTGAGCCTTCGTGCCACGTTTCGTAAGGTAAAGAGGCGAATAGACCAAGTTATGTCTCAAATTGCACAAAAACGTGAAAAGCTCCCCTATGGAGAGAGTTGAGCAATTCCAAAGCATCAATGTGGACCGTTGTACTCTATTTAGTGCTCTTAAAAGTCTAACTTGCTAGTTGAGCCTTCGTGCCACGTTTCGTAAGGTAAAGAGGCGAATAGACCATGTTATGTCTCAAATTGCTCAAAAACGTGAAAAGCTCCTCTATGGAGAGAGTTGAGCAATTCCAAAGCATCAATGTGGACCATTCTACTCTATTTAGTCTTCTTAGAAGTCTAACTTGCTAGTTGAGCCTTCGTGCCACGTTTCGTAAGGTAAAGAGGCGAATAGGCCAAGTTATGTCTCAAATTGCTCAAAAACGTGAAAAGCTCCTCTATGGAGAGAGTTCAGCAATTCCAAAGCATCAATGTGGACCGTTCTACTCTATTTAGTGTTCTTAGAAGTCTAACTTGCTAGTTGAGCCTTCGTGCCACATTTCGTAAGGTAAAGACGCGAATAGACCAAGTTATGTCTCAAATTGCACAAAAACGTGAAAAGCTCCCCTATGGAGAGAGTTGAGCAATTCCAAAGCATCAATGTGGACCGTTGTACTCTATTTAGTGCTCTTAAAAGTCTAACTTGCTAGTTGAGCCTTCGCGCCACGTTTCGTAAGGTAAAGAGGCGAATAGACCAAGTTATGTCTCAAATTGCTCAAAAACGTGAAAAGCTCCTCTATGGAGAGAGTTGAGCAATTCCGAAGCATCAATGTGGACCGTTCTACTCTATTTAGTGTTCTTAGAAGTCTAACTTGCTAGTTGAGCCTTCGTGCCACGTTTCGTAAGGTAAAGAGGCGAATAGACCAAGTTATGTCTCAAATTGCACAAAAACGTGAAAAGCTCCCCTATGGAGAGAGTTGAGCAATTCCAAAGCATCAATGTGGACCGTTGTACTCTATTTAGTGCTCTTAAAAGTCTACTTGCTAGTTGAGCCTTCGTGCCACGTTTCGTAAGGTAAAGAGGCGAATAGACCATGTTATGTCTCAAATTGCTCAAAAACGTGAAAAGCTCCTCTATGGAGAGAGTTGAGCAATTCCAAAGCATCAATGTGGACCATTCTACTCTATTTAGTCTTCTTAGAAGTCTAACTTGCTAGTTGAGCCTTCGTGCCACGTTTCGTAAGGTAAAGACGCGAATAGACCAAGTTATGTCTCAAATGGCTAAAAAACAAGAAAAGCTCGTCTATGGAGAGAGTTGAGCAATTCCAAAGCATCAATGTGGACCGTTGTACTCTATTTAGTGCTCTTAAAGTCTAACTTGCTAGTTGAGCCTTCGTGCCACGTTTCGTAAGGTAAAGAGGCGAATAGACCATGTTATGTCTTAAATTGCTCAAAAACGTGAAAAGCTCCTCTATGGAGAGAGTTGAGCAATTCCAAAGCATCAATGTGGACCGTTCTACTCTATTTAGTGTTCTTAGAAGTCTAACTTGCTAGTTGAGCCTTCCTGCCACGTTTCGTAAGGTAAAGACGCGAATAGACCAAGTTATGTCTCAAATGGCTAAAAAACAAGAAAAGCTCGTCTATGGAGAGAGTTGAGCAATTCCAAAGCATCAATGTGGACCGTTGTACTCTATTTAGTGCTCTTAAAAGTCTAACTTGCGAGTTGAGCCTTCGTGCCACGTTTCATAAGGTAAAGAGGCGAATAGACCATGTTATGTCTCAAATTGCTCAAAAACGTGAAAAGCTCCTCTATGGAGAGAGTTGAGCAATTCCAAAGCATCAATGTAGACCGTTGTACTCTATTTAGTGCTCTTAAAAGTCTAACTTGCTAGTTGAGCCTTCGTGCCACGTTTCGTAAGGTAAAGAGGCGAATAGACCATGTTATGTCTCAAATTGCTCAAAAACGTGAAAAGCTCCTCTATGGAGAGAGTTGAGCCATTCCAAAGCATCAATGTGGACCGTTCTACTCTATTTAGTGTTCTTAGAAGTCTAACTTGCTAGTTGAGCCTTCGTGCCACGTTTCGTAAGGTAAAGACGCGAATAGACCAAGTTATGTCTCAAATTGCACAAAAACGCGAAAAGCTCCTCTATGGAGAGAGTTGAGCAATTCCAAAGCATCAATGTGGACCGTTCTACTCTATTTAATGTTCTTAGAAGTCTAACTTGCTAGTTGAGCCTTCGTGCCACGTTTCGCAAGGTAAAGACGCGAATAGACCAAGTTATGTCTCAAATTGCACAAAAACGTGAAAAGCTCCTCTATCGAGAGAGTTGAGCAATTCCAAAGCATCAATGTGGACCGTTGTACTCTATTTAGTGCTCTTAAAAGTCTAACTTGCTAGTTGAGCCTTCGTGCCACGTTTCGTAAGGTAAAGAGGCGAATAGGCCAAGTTATGTCTCAAATTGCTCAAAAACGTGAAAAGCTCCTCTATGCAGAGAGTTCAGCAATTCCAAAGCATCAATGTGGACCGTTCTACTCTATTTAGTGTTCTTAGAAGTCTAACTTGCTAGTTGAGCCTTTGTGCCACGTTTCGTAAGGTAAAGACGCGAATAGACCAAGTTATGTCTCAAATTGCACAAAAACGTGAAAAGCTCCCCTATGGAGAGAGTTGAGCAATTCCAAAGCATCAATGTGGACCTTTGTACTCTATTTAGTGCTCTTAAAAGTCTAACTTGCTAGTTGAGCCTTCGCGCCACGTTGCGTAAGGTAAAGAGGCGAATAGACCAAGTTATGTCTCAAATTGCTCAAAAACGTGAAAAGCTCCTCTATGGAGAGAGTTGAGCAATTCCAAAGCATCAATGTGGACCTTTCTACTCTATTTAATGTTCTTAGAAGTCTAACTTGCTAGTTGAGCCTTCGTGCCACGTTTCGTAAGGTAAAGACGCGAATAGACCAAGTTATGTCTCAAATTGCACAAAAACGTGAAAAGCTCCTCTATCGAGAGAGTTGAGCAATTCCAAAGCATCAATGTGGACCGTTGTACTCTATTTAGTGCTCTTAAAAGTCTAACTTGCTAGTTGAGCCTTCGTGCCACGTTTCGTAAGGTAAACAGGCGAATAGGCCAAGTTATGTCTCAAATTGCTCAAAAACGTGAAAAGCTCCTCGATGGAGAGAGTTCAGCAATTCCAAAGCATCAATGTGGACCGTTCTACTCTATTTAGTCTTCTTAGAAGTCTAACTTGCTAGTTGAGCCTTCGTGCCACGTTTCGTAAGGTAAAGACGCGAATAGACCAAGTTATGTCTCAAATGGCTAAAAAACAAGAAAAGCTCATCTATGGAGAGAGTTGAGCAATTCCAAAGCATCAATGTGGACCGTTGTACTCTATTTAGTGCTCTTAAAAGTCTAACTTGCTAGTTGAGCCTTCGTGCCACGTTTCGTAAGGTAAAGAGGCGAATAGACCATGTTATGTCTCAAATTGCTCAAAAACGTGAAAAGCTCCTCTATGGAGAGAGTTGAGCCATTCCAAAGCATCAATGTGGACCGTTCTACTCTATTTAGTGTTCTTAGAAGTCTAACTTGCTAGTTGAGCCTTCGTGCCACGTTTCGTAAGGTAAAGACGCGAATAGACCAAGTTATGTCTCAAATTGCACAAAAACACGAAAAGCTCCTCTATGGAGAGAGTTGAGCAATTCCAAAGCATCAATGTGGACCGTTCTACTCTATTTAATGTTCTTAGAAGTCTAACTTGCTAGTTGAGCCTTCGTGCCACGTTTCGCAAGGTAAAGACGCGAATAGACCAAGTTATGTCTCAAATTGCACAAAAACGTGAAAAGCTCCTCTATCGAGAGAGTTGAGCAATTCCAAAGCATCAATGTGGACCGTTGTACTCTATTTAGTGCTCTTAAAAGTCTAACTTGCTAGTTGAGCCTTCGTGCCACGTTTCGTAAGGTAAAGAGGCGAATAGGCCAAGTTATGTCTCAAATTGCTCAAAAACGTGAAAAGCTCCTCTATGCAGAGAGTTCAGCAATTCCAAAGCATCAATGTGGACCGTTCTACTCTATTTAGTGTTCTTAGAAGTCTAACTTGCTAGTTGAGGCTTTGTGCCACGTTTCGTAAGGTAAAGACGCGAATAGACCAAGTTATGTCTCAAATTGCACAAAAACGTGAAAAGCTCCCCTATGGAGAGAGTTGAGCAATTCCAAAGCATCAATGTGGACCGTTCTACTCTATTTAGTGTTCTTAGAAGTCTAACTTGCTAGTTGAGCCTTCGTGCCACGTTTCGTAAGGTAAAGACGCGAATAGACCAAGTTATGTCTCAAATGGCTAAAAAACAAGAAAAGCTCGTCTATGGAGAGAGTTGAGCAATTCCAAAGCATCAATGTGGACCGTTGTACTCTATTTAGTGCTCTTAAAAGTCTAACTTGCTAGTTGAGCCTTCGTGCCACGTTTCGTAAGGTAAAGAGGCGAATAGACCATGTTATGTCTCAAATTGCTCAAAAACGTGAAAAGCTCCTCTATGGAGAGAGTTGAGCCATTCCAAAGCATCAATGTGGACCGTTGTACTCTATTTAGTGCTCTTAAAAGTCTAACTTGCTAGTTGAGTCTTCGCGCCACGTTTCGTAAGGTAAAGAGGCGAATAGACCAAGTTATGTCTCAAATTGCTCAAAAACGTGAAAAGCTCCTCTATGGAGAGAGTTGAGCAATTCCGAAGCATCAATGTGGACCGTTCTACTCTATTTAGTGTTCTTAGAAGTCTAACTTGCTAGTTGAGCCTTCGTGCCACGTTTCGTAAGGTAAAGACGCGAATAGACCAAGTTATGTCTCAAATTGCACAAAAACATGAAAAGCTCCCCTATGGAGAGAGTTGAGCAATTCCAAAGCATCCATGTGGACCGTTGTACTCTATTTAGTTCTCTTAAAAGTCTAACTTGCTAGTTGAGCCTTCGCGCCACGTTTCGTAAGGTAAAGAGGCGAATAGACCAAGCTATGTCTCAAATTGCTAAAAAACGTGAAAAGCTCCTCTATGGAGAGAGTTGAGCAATTCCGAAGCATCAATGTGGACCGTTCTACCCTATTTAGTGTTCTTAGAAGTCTAACTTGCTAGTTGAGCCTTCGTGCCACGTTTCGTAAGGTAAAGAGGCGAATAGACCAAGTTATGTCTCAAATTACACAAAAACGTGAAAAGCTCCCCTATGGAGAGAGTTGAGCAATTCCAAAGCATCAATGTGGACCGTTGTACTCTATTTAGTGCTCTTAAAAGTCTAACTTGCTAGTTGAGCCTTCGTGCCACGTTTCGTAAGGTAAAGAGGCGAATAGACCAAGTTATGTCTCAAATTGCTCAAAAACGTGAAAAGCTCCTCTATGGAGAGAGTTGAGCAATTCCGAAGCATCAATGTGGTCCGTTGTACTCTATTTAGTGCTCTTAAAAGTCTAACTTGCTAGTTGAGCCTTCGTGCCATGTTTCGTAAGGTAAAGACGCGAATAGACCAAGTTATGTCTCAAATTGCACAAAAAAGTGAGAAGCTCCTCTATGGAGAGAGTTGAGCAATTCCAAAGCATCAATGTGGACCGTTCTACTCTATTTAATGTTCTTAGAAGTCTAACTTGCTAGTTGAGCCTTCGTGCCACGTTTCGCAAGGTAAAGACGCGAATAGACCAAGTTATGTCTCAAATTGCACAAAAAAGTGAAAAGCTCCTCTATCGAGAGAGTTGAGCAATTCCAAAGCATCAATGTGGACCGTTGTACTCTATTTAGTGCTCTTAAAAGTCTAACTTGCTAGTTGAGCCTTCGTGCCACGTTTCGTAAGGTAAAGAGGCGAATAGGCCAAGTTATGTCTCAAATTGCTCAAAAACGTGAAAAGCTCCTCTATGGAGAGAGTTCAGCAATTCCAAAGCATCAATGTGGACCGTTCTACTCTATTTAGTGTTCTTAGAAGTCTAACTTGCTAGTTGAGCCTTTGTGCCACGTTTCGTAAGGTAAAGACGCGAATAGACCAAGTTATGTCTCAAATTGCACAAAAACGTGAAAAGCTCCCCTATGGAGAGAGTGAGCAATTCCAAAGCATCAATGTGGACCGTTGTACTCTATTTAGTGCTCTTAAAAGTCTAACTTGCTAGTTGAGCCTTCGCGCCACGTTTCGTAAGGTAAAGAGGCGAATAGACCAAGTTATGTCTCAAATTGCTCAAAAACGTGAAAAGCTCCTCTATGGAGAGAGTTGAGCAATTCCGAAGCATAAATGTGGACCGTTCTACTCTATTTAGTGTTCTTAGAAGTCTAACTTGCTAGTTGAGCCTTCGTGCCACGTTTCGTAAGGTAAAGACGCGAATAGACCAAGTTATGTCTCAAATTGCACAAAAACGTGAAAAGCTCCCCTATGGAGAGAGTTGAGCAATTCCAAAGCATCAATGTGGACCGTTGTACTCTATTTAGTGCTCTTAAAAGTCTAACTTGCTAGTTGAGCCTTCGCGCCACGTTTCGTAAGGTAAAGAGGCGAATAGACCAAGTTATGTCTCAAATTGCTCAAAAACGTGAAAAGCTCCTCTATGGAGAGAGTTGAGCAATTCCAAAGCATCAATGTAGACAGTTGTACTCTATTTAGTGCTCTTAAAAGTCTAACTTGCTAGTTGAGCCTTCGTGCCACGTTTCGTAAGGTAAAGAGGCGAATAGACCATGTTATGTCTCAAATTGCTCAAAAACGTGAAAAGCTCCTCTATGGAGAGAGTTGAGCCATTCCAAAGCATCAATGTGGACCGTTCTACTCTATTAGTGTTCTTAGAAAGTCTAACTTGCTAGTTGAGCCTTCGTGCCACGTTTCGTAAGGTAAAGACGCGAATAGACCAAGTTATGTCTCAAATTGCACAAAAACGCGAAAAAGCTCCTCTATGGAGAGAGTTGAGCAATTCCAAAGCATCAATGTGGACCGTTCTACTCTATTTAATGTTCTTAGAAGTCTAACTTGCTAGTTGAGCCTTCGTGCCACGTTTCGCAAGGTAAAGACGCGAATAGACCAAGTTATGTCTCAAATTGCACAAAAACGTGAAAAGCTCCTCTATCGAGAGAGTTGAGCAATTCCAAAGCATCAATGTGGACCGTTGTACTCTATTTAGTGCTCTTAAAAGTCTAACTTGCTAGTTGAGCCTTCGTGCCACGTTTCGTAAGGTAAAGAGGCGAATAGGCCAAGTTATGTCTCAAATTGCTCAAAAACGTGAAAAGCTCCTCTATGCAGAGAGTTCAGCAATTCCAAAGCATCAATGTGGACCGTTCTACTCTATTTAGTGTTCTTAGAAGTCTAACTTGCTAGTTGAGGCTTTGTGCCACGTTTCGTAAGGTAAAGACGCGAATAGACCAAGTTATGTCTCAAATTGCACAAAAACGTGAAAAGCTCCCCTATGGAGAGAGTTGAGCAATTCCAAAGCATCAATGTGGACCGTTGTACTCTATTTAGTGCTCTTGAAAGTCTAACTTGCTAGTTGAGCCTTCGTGCCACGTTGCGTAAGGTAAAGAGGCGAATAGACCAAGTTATGTCTCAAATTGCTCAAAAACGTGAAAAGCTCCTCTATGGAGAGAGTTGAGCAATTCCGAAGCATCAATGTGGACCGTTCTACTCTATTTAATGTTCTTAGAAGTCTAACTTGCTAGTTGAGCCTTCGTGCCACGTTTCGTAAGGTAAAGACGCGAATAGACCAAGTTATGTCTCAAATTGCACAAAAACGTGAAAAGCTCCTCTATCGAGAGAGTTGAGCAATTCCAAAGCATCAATGTGGACCGTTGTACTCTATTTAGTGCTCTTAAAAGTCTAACTTGCTAGTTGAGCCTTCGTGCCACGTTTCGTAAGGTAAACAGGCGAATAGGCCAAGTTATGTCTCAAATTGCTCAAAAACGTGAAAAGCTCCTCTATGGAGAGAGTTCAGCAATTCCAAAGTATCAATGTGGACCGTTCTACTCTATTTAGTCTTCTTAGAAGTCTAACTTGCTAGTTGAGCCTTCGTGCCACGTTTCGTAAGGTAAAGACGCGAATAGACCAAGTTATGTCTCAAATGGCTAAAAAACAAGAAAAGCTCGTCTATGGAGAGAGTTGAGCAATTCCAAAGCATCAATGTGGACCGTTGTACTCTATTTAGTGCTCTTAAAAGTCTAACTTGCTAGTTGAGCCTTCGTGCCACGTTTCGTAAGGTAAAGAGGCGAATAGACCATGTTATGTCTCAAATTGCTCAAAAACGTGAAAAGCTCCTCTATGGAGAGAGTTGAGCAATTCCAAAGCATCAATGTGGACCGTTCTACTCTATTTAGTGTTCTTAGAAGTCTAACTTGCTAGTTGAGCCTTCGTGCCACGTTTCGTAAGGTAAAGACGCGAATAGACCAAGTTATGTCTCAAATGGCTAAAAAACAAGAAAAGCTCGTCTATGGAGAGAGTTGAGCAATTCCAAAGCATCAATGTGGACCGTTGTACTCTATTTAGTGCTCTTAAAAGTCTAACTTGCTAGTTGAGCCTTCGTGCCACGTTTCGTAAGGTAAAGAGGCGAATAGACCAATGTTATGTCTCAAATTGCTCAAAAACGTGAAAAGCTCCTCTATGGAGAGAGTTGAGCCATTCCAAAGCCTCAATGTGGACCGTTCTACTCTATTTAGTGTTCTTAGAAGTCTAACTTGCTAGTTGAGCCTTCGTGCCACGTTTCGTAAGGTAAAGACGCGAATAGACCAAGTTATGTATGAAATTGCACAAAAACGTGAAAAGCTCCTCTATGGAGAGAGTTGAGCAATTCCAAAGCATCAATGTGGACCGTTGTACTCTATTTAGTGCTCTTAAAAGTCTAACTTGCTAGTTGAGCCTTCGTGCCACGTTTCGTAAGGTAAAGAGGCGAATAGACCATGTTATGTCTCAAATTGCTCAAAAACGTGAAAAGCTCCTCTATGGAGAGAGTTGAGCCATTCCAAAGCATCAATGTGGACCGTTCTACTCTATTTAGTGTTCTTAGAAGTCTAACTTGCTAGTTGAGCCTTCGTGCCACCTTCGTGCCACGTTTCGTAAGGTAAAGACGCGAATAGACCAAGTTATGTCTCAAATTGCACAAAAACGCGAAAAGCTCCTCTATGGAGAGAGTTGAGCAATTCCAAAGCATCAATGTGGACCGTTCTACTCTATTTAATGTTCTTAGAAGTCTAACTTGCTAGTTGAGCCTTCGTGCCACGTTTCGCAAGGTAAAGACGCGAATAGACCAAGTTATGTCTCAAATTGCACAAAAACGTGAAAAGCTCCTCTATCGAGAGAGTTGAGCAATTCCAAAGCATCAATGTGGACCGTTGTACTCTATTTAGTGCTCTTAAAAGTCTAACTTGCTAGTTGAGCCTTCGTGCCACGTTTCGTAAGGTAAAGAGGCGAATAGGCCAAGTTATGTCTCAAATTGCTCAAAAACGTGAAAAGCTCCTCTATGGAGAGAGTTGAGCAATTCCAAAGCGTCAATGTGGACCGTTCTACTCTATTTAGTGTTCTTAGAAGTCTAACTTGCTAGTTGAGCCTTCGTGCCACGTTTCGTAAGGTAAAGACGCGAACAGACCAAGTTATGTCTCAAATTGCACAAAAACGCGAAAAGCTCCTCTATGGAGAGAGTTGAGCCATTCCAAAGCATCAATGTGGACCGTTCTACTCTATTTAGTGTTCTTAGAAGTCTAACTTGCTAGTTGAGCCTTCGTGCCACGTTTCGTAAGGTAAAGAAGCGAATAGGCCAAGTTATGTCTCAAATTGCTCAAAAACGTGAAAAGCTCCTCTATGGAGAGAGTTCAGCAATTCCAAAGCATCAATGTGGACCGTTCTACTCTATTTAGTGTTCTTAGAAGTCTAACTTGCTAGTTGAGCCTTTGTGCCACGTTTCGTAAGGTAAAGACGCGAATAGACCAAGTTATGTCTCAAATTGCACAAAAACATGAAAAGCTCCCCTATGGAGAGAGTTGAGCAATTCCAAAGCATCAATGTGGACCGTTGTACTCTATTTAGTGCTCTTAAAAGTCTAACTTGCTAGTTGAGCCTTCGTGCCACGTTTCGTAAGGTAAAGAGGCGAATAGGCCAAGTTATGTCTCAAATTGCTCAAAAACGTGAAAAGCTCCTCTATGGAGAGAGTTGAGCAATTCCAAAGCGTCAATGTGGACCGTTCTACTCTATTTAGTGTTCTTAGAAGTCTAACTTGCTAGTTGAGCCTTCGTGCCACGTTTCGTAAGGTAAAGACGCGAACAGACCATGTTATGTCTCAAATTGCACAAAAACGCGAAAAGCTCCTCTATGGAGAGAGTTGAGCCATTCCAAAGCATCAATGTGGACCGTTCTACTCTATTTAGTGTTCTTAGAAGTCTAACTTGCTAGTTGAGCCTTCGTGCCACGTTTCGTAAGGTAAAGACGCGAATAGACCAAGTTATGTCTCAAATTGCACAAAAACGCGAAAAGCTCCTCTATGGAGAGAGTTGAGCAATTCCAAAGCATCAATGTGGACCGTTCTACTCTATTTAATGTTCTTAGAAGTCTAACTTGCTAGTTGAGCCTTTGTGCCACGTTTCGTAAGGTAAAGACGCGAATAGACCAAGTTATGTCTCAAATTGCACAAAAACGTGAAAAGCTCCCCTATGGAGAGAGTTGAGCAATTCCAAAGCATCAATGTGGACCGTTGTACTCTATTTAGTGCTCTTAAAAGTCTAACTTGCTAGTTGAGCCTTCGCGCCACGTTTCGTAAGGTAAAGAGGCGAATAGACCAAGTTATGTCTCAAATTGCTCAAAAACGTGAAAAGCTCCTCTATGGAGAGAGTTGAGCAATTCCGAAGCATCAATGTGGACCGTTGTACTCTATTTAGTGTTCTTTGAAGTCTAACTTTCTAGTTGAGCCTTCGTGCCACGTTTCGTAAGGTAAAGAGGCGAATAGACCAAGTTATGTCTCAAATTGCTCAAAAACGTGAAAAGCTCCTCTATGGAGAGAGTTGAGCAATTCCGAAGCATCAATGTGGTCCGTTGTACTCTATTTAGTGCTCTTAAAAGTCTAACTTGCTAGTTGAGCCTTCGTGCCACGTTTCGTAAGGTAAAGAGGCGAATAGACCAAGTTATGTCTCAAATTGCTCAAAAACGTGAAAAGCTCCTCTATGGAGAGAGTTGAGCAATTCCGAAGCATCAATGTGGACCGTTGTACTCTATTTAGTGCTCTTAAAAGTCTAACTTGCTAGTTGAGCCTTCGCGCCACGTTTCGTAAGGTAAAGAGGCGAATAGACCAAGTTATGTCTCAAATTGCTCAAAAACGTGAAAAGCTCCTCTATGGAGAGAGTTCAGCAATTCCAAAGCATCAATGTGGACCGTTCTACTCTATTTAGTGTTCTTAGAAGTCTAACTTGCTAGTTGAGCCTTTGTGCCACGTTTCGTAAGGTAAAGACGCGAATAGACCAAGTTATGTCTCAAATTGCACAAAAACGTGAAAAGCTCCCCTATGGAGAGAGTTGAGCAATTCCAAAGCATCAATGTGGACCGTTGTACTCTATTTAGTGCTCTTAAAAGTCTAACTTGCTAGTTGAGCCTTCGTGCCACGTTTCGTAAGGTAAAGAGGCGAATAGGCCAAGTTATGTCTCAAATTGCTCAAAAACGTGAAAAGCTCCTCTATGGAGAGAGTTGAGCAATTCCAAAGCGTCAATGTGGACCGTTCTACTCTATTTAGTGTTCTTAGAAGTCTAACTTGCTAGTTGAGCCTTCGTGCCACGTTTCGTAAGGTAAAGACGCGAACAGACCAAGTTATGTCTCAAATTGCACAAAAACGCGAAAAGCTCCTCTATGGAGAGAGTTGAGCCATTCCAAAGCATCAATGTGGACCGTTCTACTCTATTTAGTGTTCTTAGAAGTCTAACTTGCTAGTTGAGCCTTCGTGCCACGTTTCGTAAGGTAAAGACGCGAATAGACCAAGTTATGTCTCAAATTGCACAAAAACGCGAAAAGCTCCTCTATGGAGAGAGTTGAGCAATTCCAAAGCATCAATGTGGACCGTTCTACTCTATTTAATGTTCTTAGAAGTCTAACTTGCTAGTTGAGCCTTTGTGCCACGTTTCGTAAGGTAAGACGCGAATAGACCAAGTTATGTCTCAAATTGCACAAAAACGTGAAAAGCTCCCCTATGGAGAGAGTTGAGCAATTCCAAAGCATCAATGTGGACCGTTGTACTCTATTTAGTGCTCTTAAAAGTCTAACTTGCTAGTTGAGCCTTCGCGCCACGTTTCGTAAGGTAAAGAGGCGAATAGACCAAGTTATGTCTCAAATTGCTCAAAAACGTGAAAAGCTCCTCTATGGAGAGAGTTGAGCAATTCCGAAGCATCAATGTGGACCGTTGTACTCTATTTAGTGTTCTTTGAAGTCTAACTTGCTAGTTGAGCCTTCGTGCCACGTTTCGTAAGGTAAAGAGGCGAATAGACCAAGTTATGTCTTAAATTGCTCAAAAACGTGAAAAGCTCCTCTATGGAGAGAGTTGAGCAATTCCGAAGCATCAATGTGGACCGTTGTACTCTATTTAGTGCTCTTAAAGTCTAACTTGCTAGTTGAGCCTTCGTGCCACTGTTTCGTAAGGTAAAGACGCGAATAGACCAAGTTATGTCTCAAATTGCACAAAAACGTGAAAGCTCCTCTATGGAGAGAGTTGAGCAATTCCAAAGCATCAATGTGGACCAGTTCTACTCTATTTAGTGCTTCTTAGAAGTCTAACTTGCTAGTTGAGCCTTCGTGCCACGTTTCGTAAGGTAAAGACGCGAATAGACCAAGTTATGTCTCAAATTGCTACAAAAACGTGAAAAGCTCCTCTATGGAGAGAGTTGAGCAATTCCAAAGCATCAATGTGGACCGTTGTACTCTATTTAGTGCTCTTAAAAGTCTAACTTGCTAGTTGAGCCTTCGTGCCACGTTTCGTAAGGTAAAGAGGCGAATAGACCAATGTTATGTCTCAAATTGCTCAAAAACGTGAAAAGCTCCTCTATGGAGAGAGTTGAGCAATTCCAAAGCATCAATGTGGACCGTTCTACTCTATTTAGTGTTCTTAGAAGTCTAACTTGCTAGTTGAGCCTTCGTGCCACGTTTCGTAAGGTAAAGACGCGAATAGACCAAGTTATGTCTCAAATTGCTAAAAAACAGTGAAAAGCTCCTCTATGGAGAGAGTTGAGCAATTCCAAAGCATCAATGTGGACCGTTGTACTCTATTTAGTGCTCTTAAAAGTCTAACTTGCTAGTTGAGCCTTCGCGCCACGTTTCGTAAGGTAAAGAGGCGAATAGACCAAGTTATGTCTCAAATTGCTCAAAAACGTGAAAAGCTCCTCAATGGAGAGAGTTGATCAATTCCGAAGCATCAATGTGGACCGTTCTACTCTATTTAGTGTTCTTAGAAGTCTAACTTGCTAGTTGAGCCTTCGTGCCACGTTTCGTAAGGTAAAGACGCGAATAGACCAAGTTATGTCTCAAATTGCACAAAAAAGTGAAAAGCTCCCCTATGGACAGAGTTGAGCAATTCCGAAGCATCAATGTGGACCGTTCTACTCTATTTAGTGTTCTTAGAAGTCTAACTTGCTAGTTGAGCCTTCGTGCCACGTTTCGTAAGGTAAAGACGCGAATAGACCAAGTTATGTCTCAAATTGCACAAAAACGTGAAAAGCTCCCCTATGGAGAGAGTTGAGCAATTCCGAAGCATCAATGTGGTCCATTGTCCTCTATTTAGTGCTCTTAAAAGTCTAACTTGCTAGTTGAGCCTTCGTGCCATGTTTCGTAAGGTAAAGACGCGAATACACCAAGTGATGTCTCAAATTGCACAAAAACGTGAGAAGCTCCTCTATGGAGAGAGTTGAGCAATTCCAAAGCATCAATGTGGACCGTTCTACTCTATTTAGTGCTTCTTAAAAGTCTAACTTAGCTAGTTGAGCCTTCGTGCCACGTTTCGTAAGGTAAAGACGCGAATAGACCAAGTTATGTCTCAAATTGCTAAAAAACAAGGAAAAGCTCCTCTATGGAGAGAGTTGAGCAATTCCAAAGCATCAATGTGGACCGTTGTACTCTATTTAGTGCTCTTAAAAGTCTAACTTGCTAGTTGAGCCTTCGCTGCCACGTTTCGTAAGGTAAAGAGGCGAATAGACCAAGTTATGTCTCAAATTGCTCAAAAACGTGAAAAGCTCCTCTATGGAGAGAGTTGAGCAATTCCGAAGCATCAATGTGGACCGTTGTACTCTATTTAGTGTTCTTTGAAGTCTAACTTTCTAGTTGAGCCTTCGTGCCACGTTTCGTAAGGTAAAGAGGCGAATAGACCAAGTTATGTCTCAAATTGCTCAAAAACGTGAAAAGCTCCTCCATGGAGAGAGTTGAGCAATTCCGAAGCATCAATGTGGTCCGTTGTACTCTATTTAGTGCTCTTAAAAGTCTAACTTGCTAGTTGAGCCTTCGTGCCATGTTTCGTAAGGTAAAGACGCGAATAGACCAAGTGATGTCTCAAATTGCACAAAAACGTGAGAAGCTCCTCTATGGAGAGAGTTGAGCAATTCCAAAGCATCAATGTGGACCGTTCTACTCTATTTAGTCTTCTTAGAAGTCTAACTTGCTAGTTGAGCCTTCGTGCCACGTTTCGTAAGGTAAAGACGCGAATAGACCAAGTTATGTCTCAAATGGCTAAAAAACAAGAAAAGCTCGTCCATGGAGAGAGTTGAGCAATTCCAAAGCATCAATGTGGACCGTTGTACTCTATTTAGTGCTCTTAAAAGTCTAACTTGCTAGTTGAGCCTTCGTGCCACGTTTCGTAAGGTAAAGAGGCGAATAGACCAAGTTATGTCTCAAATTGCTCAAAAACGTGAAAAGCTCCTCTATGGAGAGAGTTGAGCAATTCCAAAGCATCAATGTGGACCGTTCTACTCTATTTAGTGTTCTTAGAAGTCTAACTTGCTAGTTGAGCCTTCGTGCCACGTTTCGTAAGGTAAAGACGCGAATAGACCAAGTTATGTCTCAAATTGCTACAAAAACGTGAAAAGCTCCGTCTATGGAGAGAGTTGAGCAATTCCAAAGCATCAATGTGGACCGTTGTACTCTATTTAGTGCTCTTAAAAGTCTAACTTGCTAGTTGAGCCTTCGTGCCACGTTTCGTAAGGTAAAGAGGCGAATAGACCAATGTTATGTCTCAAATTGCTCAAAAACGTGAAAAGCTCCTCTATGGAGATAGTTGAGCAATTCCAAAGCATCAATGTGGACCTGTTCTACTCTATTTAGTGTTCTTAGAAGTCTAACCTTGCTAGTTGAGCCTTCGTGCCACGTTTCGTAAGGTAAAGACGCGAATAGACCAAGTTATGTCTCAAATTGCTAAAAACAGTGAAAAGCTCCTCTATGGAGAGAGTTGAGCAATTCCAAAGCATCAATGTGGACCGTTGTACTCTATTTAGTGCTCTTAAAAGTCTAACTTGCTAGTTGAGCCTTCGCTGCCACGTTTCGTAAGGTAAAGAGGCGAATAGACCATGTTATGTCTCAAATTGCTCAAAAACGTGAAAAGCTCCTCTATGGAGAGAGTTGAGCAATTCCAAAGCATCAATGTGGACCGTTGCTACTCTATTTAGTGTTCTTAGAAGTCTAACTTGCTAGTTGAGCCTTCGTGCCACGTTTCGTAAGGTAAAGACGCGAATAGACCAAGTTATGTCTCAAATTGCTACAAAAACAGTGAAAAGCTCCTCTATGGAGAGAGTTGAGCAATTCCAAAGCATCAATGTGGACCGTTGTACTCTATTTAGTGCTCTTAAAAGTCTAACTTGCTAGTTGAGCCTTCGTGCGACGTTTCGTAAGGTAAAGAGGCGAATAGACCAAGTTATGTCTCAAATTGCTACAAAAACGTGAAAAGCTCCTCTATGGAGAGAGTTGAGCAATTCCAAAGCATCAATGTGGACAGTTCTACTCTATTTAGTGTTCTTAGAAGTCTAACTTGCTAGTTGAGCCTTCGTGCCACGTTTCGTAAGGTAAAGACGCGAATAGACCAAGTTATGTATCGAAATTGCACAAAAACGTGAAAAGCTCCTCTATGGAGAGAGTTGAGCAATTCCAAAGCATCAATGTGGACCGTTGTACTCTATTTAGTGCTCTTAAAAGTCTAACTTGCTAGTTGAGCCTTCGTGCCACGTTTCGTAAGGTAAAGAGGCGAATAGACCATGTTATGTCTCAAATTGCTACAAAAACGTGAAAAGCTCCTCTATGGAGAGAGTTGAGCCATTCCAAAGCATCAATGTGGACCGTTCTACTCTATTTAGTGTTCTTAGAAGTCTAACTTGCTAGTTGAGCCTTCGTGCCACGTTTCGTAAGGTAAAGACGCTGAATAGACCAAGTTATGTCTCAAATTGCACAAAAACGCTGAAAAGCTCCTCTATGGAGAGAGTTGAGCAATTCCAAAGCATCAATGTGGACCGTTCTACTCTATTTAGTGTTCTTAGAAGTCTAACTTGCTAGTTGAGCCTTCGTGCCACGTTTCGTAAGGTAAAGACGCGAATAGACCAAGTTATGTCTCAAATTGCACAAAAACGTGAAAAGCTCCTCTATGGAGAGAGTTGAGCAATTCCAAAGCATCAATGTGGACCGTTGTACTCTATTTAGTGCTCTTAAAGTCTAACTTGCTAGTTGAGCCTTCGTGCCACGTTTCGTAAGGTAAAGACGGCGAATAGACCAAGTTATGTCTCAAATTGCTCAAAAACGTGAAAAGCTCCTCTATGGAGAGAGTTGAGCAATTCCAAAGCATCAATGTGGACCGTTGCTACTCTATTTAGTGTTCTTAGAAGTCTAACTTGCTAGTTGAGCCTTCGTGCCACGTTTCGTAAGGTAAAGACGCGAATAGACCAAGTTATGTCTCAAATTGCACAAAAACGTGAAAAGCTCCTCTATGGAGAGAGTTGAGCAATTCCAAAGCATCAATGTGGACCGTTGTACTCTATTTAGTGCTCTTAAAAGTCTAACTTGCTAGTTGAGCCTTCGTGCCACGTTTCGTAAGGTAAAGACGCGAATAGACCAAGTTATGTCTCAAATTGCTCAAAAACGTGAAAAGCTCCTCTATGGAGAGAGTTGAGCAATTCCGAAGCATCAATGTGGACCGTTTCTACTCTATTTAGTGTTCTTAGAAGTCTAACTTGCTAGTTGAGCCTTCGTGCCACGTTTCGTAAGGTAAAGACGCGAATAGACCAAGTTATGTCTCAAATTGCACAAAAACGTGAAAAGCTCCTCTATGGAGAGAGTTGAGCAATTCCAAAGCATCAATGTGGACCGTTGTACTCTATTTAGTGCTCTTAAAAGTCTAACTTGCTAGTTGAGCCTTCGTGCCACGTTTCGTAAGGTAAAGAGGCGAATAGACCAAGTTATGTCTCAAATTGCTCAAAAACGTGAAAAGCTCCTCTATGGAGAGAGTTGAGCAATTCCAAAGCATCAATGTGGACCGTTCTACTCTATTTAGTGTTCTTAGAAGTCTAACTTGCTAGTTGAGCCTTCGTGCCACGTTTCGTAAGGTAAAGAGGCGAATAGACCAAGTTATGTCTCAAATTGCACAAAAACGTGAAAAGCTCCTCTATGGAGAGAGTTGAGCAATTCCAAAGCATCAATGTGGACCGTTGTACTCTATTTAGTGCTCTTAAAAGTCTAACTTGCTAGTTGAGCCTTCGTGCCACGTTTCGTAAGGTAAAGAGGCGAATAGACCAAGTTATGTCTCAAATTGCTACAAAAACGTGAAAAGCTCCTCTATGGAGAGAGTTGAGCAATTCCAAAGCATCAATGTGGACCGTTGCTACTCTATTTAGTGTTCTTAAAGTCTAACTTGCTAGTTGAGCCTTCGTGCCACGTTTCGTAAGGTAAAGACGCGAATAGACCAAGTTATGTCTCAAATTGCACAAAAACGTGAAAAGCTCCTCTATGGAGAGAGTTGAGCAATTCCAAAGCATCAATGTGGACCGTTGCTACTCTATTTAGTGCTCTTAAAGTCTAACTTGCTAGTTGAGCCTTCGTGCCACGTTTCGTAAGGTAAAGACGCGAATAGACCAAGTTATGTCTCAAATTGCTACAAAAACGTGAAAAGCTCCTCTATGGAGAGAGTTGAGCAATTCCAAAGCATCAATGTGGACCGTTGTACTCTATTTAGTGCTCTTAAAAGTCTAACTTGCTAGTTGAGCCTTCGTGCCACGTTTCGTAAGGTAAAGAGGCGAATAGACCAAGTTATGTCTCAAATTGCTCAAAAACGTGAAAAGCTCCTCTATGGAGAGAGTTGAGCAATTCCAAAGCATCAATGTGGACCGTTCTACTCTATTTAGTGTTCTTAGAAGTCTAACTTGCTAGTTGAGCCTTCGTGCCACGTTTCGTAAGGTAAAGACGCGAATAGACCAAGTTATGTTTGAAATTGCACAAAAACGTGAAAAGCTCCTCTATGGAGAGAGTTGAGCAATTCCAAAGCATCAATGTGGACCTTTGTACTCTATTTAGTGCTCTTAAAAGTCTAACTTGCTAGTTGAGCCTTCGTGCCACGTTTCGTAAGGTAAAGAGGCGAATAGACCAAGTTATGTCTCAAATTGCTCAAAAACGTGAAAAGCTCCTCTATGGAGAGAGTTGAGCAATTCCAAAGCATCAATGTGGACCGTTGTACTCTATTTAGTGCTTCTTAGAAGTCTAACTTGCTAGTTGAGCCTTCGTGCCACGTTTCGTAAGGTAAAGACGCGAATAGACCAAGTTATGTCTCAAATGGCTAAAAAACGTGAAAAGCTCCTCTATGGAGAGAGTTGAGCAATTCCAAAGCATCAATGTGGACCGTTGTACTCTATTTAGTGCTTCTTAGAAGTCTAACTTGCTAGTTGAGCCTTCGTGCCACGTTTCGTAAGGTAAAGACGGCGAATAGACCAAGTTATGTCTCAAATTGCTCAAAAACGTGAAAAGCTCCTCTATGGAGAGAGTTGAGCCATTCCAAAGCATCAATGTGGACCGTTCTACTCTATTTAGTGTTCTTAAGAAGTCTAACTTGCTAGTTGAGCCTTCGTGCCACGTTTCGTAAGGTAAAGACGCGAATAGACCAATGTTATGTATGAAATTGCACAAAAACGTGAAAAGCTCCTCTATGGAGAGAGTTGAGCAATTCCAAAGCATCAATGTGGACCGTTGTACTCTATTTAGTGCTCTTAAAAGTCTAACTTGCTAGTTGAGCCTTCGTGCCACGTTTCGTAAGGTAAAGAGGCGAATAGACCAATGTTATGTCTCAAATTGCTCAAAAACGTGAAAAGCTCCTCTATGGAGAGAGTTGAGCCATTCCAAAGCATCAATGTGGACCGTTCTACTCTATTTAGTGTTCTTAGAAGTCTAACTTGCTAGTTGAGCCTTCGTGCCACGTTTCGTAAGGTAAAGACGCGAATAGACCAAGTTATGTCTCAAATTGCACAAAAACGTGAAAAGCTCCTCTATGGAGAGAGTTGAGCAATTCCAAAGCATCAATGTGGACCGTTGTACTCTATTTAGTGCTTCTTAGAAAGTCTAACTTGCTAGTTGAGCCTTCGTGCCACGTTTCGTAAGGTAAAGACGCGAATAGACCAAGTTATGTCTCAAATTGCACAAAAACGTGAAAAGCTCCTCTATGGAGAGAGTTGAGCAATTCCAAAGCATCAATGTGGACCGTTGTACTCTATTTAGTGCTCTTAAAAGTCTAACTTGCTAGTTGAGCCTTCGTGCCACGTTTCGTAAGGTAAAGAGGCGAATAGACCAAGTTATGTCTCAAATTGCTCAAAAACGTGAAAAGCTCCTCTATGGAGAGAGTTCAGCAATTCCAAAGCATCAATGTGGACCGTTCTACTCTATTTAGTGTTCTTAGAAGTCTAACTTGCTAGTTGAGCCTTCG
The DNA here is from genome assembly GCF_013401445.1 of Tripterygium wilfordii. NCBI lineage: Eukaryota > Viridiplantae > Streptophyta > Magnoliopsida > Celastrales > Celastraceae > Tripterygium > Tripterygium wilfordii. The sequence goes on along the minus strand of NW_024056277.1, from coordinate 10,570 downwards.
TGCCACGTTTCGTAAGGTAAAGACGCGAATAGACCAAGTTATGTCTCAAATTGCACAAAAACGTGAAAAGCTCCCCTATGGAGAGAGTTGAGCAATTCCAAAGCATCAATGTGGACCGCTGTACTCTATTTAGTGCTCTTAAAAGTCCAACTTGCTAGTTGAGCCTTCGCTGCCACGTTTCGTAAGGTAAAGAGGCGCATAGACCAAGTTATGTCTCAAATTGCTCAAGAACGTAAAAAGCTCGTCTATGGAGAGAGTTGAGCAATTCCAAAGCATCAATGTGGACCGTTCTGTTGGATCGGATGGCACCACAAGAGGGGGGGTGAATTGTGTCCTTAGTCAATTTTAGACTAGGTCACCTTTTTTTTGTTTCACCCTAAGCGGAAGCTAAATACCAAATTGAGTACTAGTGTAGATGTATATAAATCAAGTAGAACAATCAATTCGAGCAAATCACATATAAAATCTTAATATGATTGTATGGTCTCCTAATGGCAGATTTGAGCACAAAGCAATCAAATAAGCTCAAGCAAGTCAAGGACAATTGATATAAGCAAGATAGATAACTTTAAGATCAAGAACCAAGCAAGATGATCAAGTATGTATATGTCACTTGTAAAACAAATGTAATTAGGGCACAAAATCAGATTTGACAATTAATTGAACAAGCTTGACTCTAGCAACCTAAATGATCAATTTCAAGTATGTATGATATGAGAATGCAATGCTAATTGAAATTGCTGGAAAGTAAAAGAGGCAAGAGATTTATAGTGGTTCGGCTTAACCCAAGCCTACTCCACTCCCCAAGTCCCACTTGGGAATTTCAAACACTCCACTATAGCTTGTTCAACCGAGTCAAGCGGAACTCATACAACCAGTGTTTTTGTAGCTCAAACACCAAACTTTACACACCGTGTGGTTTATAGCTCACCACACCAAACTCTACACACCGTGTGGTTTGTAGCTCACCACACTAACTTAATCAACAAAATACAAGCTCAAAAATGGCTCTAAGAATAAGCCGGGTATGAGATAAGTTTAGGCTCAAAGGCTGGCTCTTTAGTAGCTAGATATGGAAGTGTTTAGGCTCAATTTATGTTCTGGAAATCAGATTGTTCAAGTAAGAAAATGGCTCTTGAGGAAATGATAAGAATCTAAGGTAAGAAAGGCTCAAGAGTAACAATAAAGCTTTACTTGGCTAGTGTGTATGATCTCTCTTCAAAATCAAGTATGTAATCAAGGAATGAATGAGTGAAAGAATGAAAGCTTAGAAGATGAAGAACACTAGAGAGAGAGAGTGTAATTTTCGGCCAAGTATATGCACCATAGACAAAGAGTTAGTTTTATATAGAAAATTGTGGAGTGTAAGCTCATGAAATGAGGGCCATTGGATTGATATGAAAGATATGGACCCTTGGATCATTATAGACGTTAGAAGGCTTAGAGAAGTGTGAAAATGATTACAACAAGTCTTTTTTGGTAGGAAGAAATAATGGCTTTTGGATGGATATAGACTTTGGAGGCCACCTTGAAAGATACAACAATTGACTTGAGAAAAGTTTGTCTTTTAGGTGGAGTAAATCATGGCTTTTGAATGGATATAGACTTTAGAGGCATCTTGAAAGATACAACCATTGACTTGAGAAAAGTTTGTCTCTTAGGTGGAATAAATGATGGCCTTTGGATCAAATGAAGATTCAATTTTGGCCATAGGATGTAAAGTAGGAGAGATAAGAATAAAGGCTTGAATCTTTGGCCATTGGATTAAAATGTGATTTTGATGTAGAGAGAATATGATCCATTGGATGTGGAGTGTCTTGGTGGGAAAGAGAAATGGTTTTGAAATAAAGCTTCCCACACATGTGAAGAGAAAAACTTGTCATAAGACTTGTTGTACCTCTTGTCTCCTCCTTTCAAATTAACTTTTCCTTCTCTTCTCTTTTTGGCTCCAAGTCTTCTAGTTAAGATGTAACTATGGTTAACTTGTCTTCTTTGCCATGTCATCAATGCCATGTCATTAATGCCATGTCAACAATGCCATGTCAGCTGCCACGTCACGTCCGTCGATTCTGACTTTGACTAGAAAGTTAATTTTACTTCAATTGATCCCAATTAAGCTCCAAGACATCTTTGGCAAAACTTGACTTATGTTGACCACGAAATTGACTTTCTTAATCATGTTTGACACTGATTAAGCCTTCACTAATGTTGGTCAAGGATGACATTAGGACCAATTTACGTTTTGGTCACCCTACACACAAATCATACTCAAGACATGCTATGTAAACCCTTTTAGGATTTCTTGCAATTAGTCCACGTTAGTTCAATAATCAAATCATCAAATAAGCACAATTGAACTAGTTTAATATAAGTCTTGAATTCCTAAACTAATCAAGTAGGCATATGCACCTAGGTTTCTCAATACAATCAATAGATCAAAGTTCAATCAAAACATGCCGTTGTAATCACTCAAACATATATTCAACATTCTCCCCCTTTTGATGATTACAAAATAACTTATGTAACTTTGAGCTATTTTCTTTAATTCACATGAGAAACTCTCCCCCTCACATTATGCTTCACACAAATAAACTTCCTATAAGCATATGTTTCAATAAACACAAGGGAATTGCAATTCAAGACAAGTAAAGTATCAATAGGCAAGGTCTATACAATATGACATTCAAGTTCCTCCCCCTTAACCTATGCATACCAAACTTTAAAGTTCAAAGTATATTTCTCCCCCTTTATTTTGTAAATGCATCCAAAAGGTGTTCAATATAAGCAATGCATAAAATTCATACACATATCAAGGACTCATTCTCATGCCTAGATTACCTCTTAAAAATTCAAATCTCTCTTGGTTTAGAGGTTTAGTTAGTATGTCCGCAAGTTGGTTCATTGTGTCCACATACTCTAATTTAATTGTCCCTTGAGTCACATGATCTCTAATAAAATGATGCCTAATTTCAATATGTTTAGCCTTAGAATGATGCACCTGGATTTTTAGAAAGGCTAATGGCACTAGTATTATCACAATATATAGGAATATCTTTAATTTAAGTCCAAAATCATTTAGTTGTTGTCTAATCCATAAGAGTTGAGCACAACAACTCCCTATAGCCATATATTCGGCTTCGGTGGTAGATAGGGCAACACAAGGTTGTTTCTTGGAGAACCAAGAGATAAGCATACTCCCTAGGAATTGGCATGTACCCGAAGTACTCTTCCTATTTATCTTACATCCAGCAAAGTCGGCATCACTATATGCATGTAAATCAAACAATGAATTTTTGTCATACCATAAGCCAAGAGTTGATGTATGCCTGAGATACCTAAATATTCTCTTAACCGCTAGGAAATGAGAATGCATAGGCTGACTTTGAAATCTAGCACACATGCATACACTAAACATAATGTCGGGTCTACTAGAGGTCAAATACAAAAGTGAACCAATCATGGACCTATACATTTTAGAATCATAAGGTTGTCCATCTTCATCTTTTTCAAGTTTAGTTGACACACTCATAGGAGTAGGAGAAGGGTTCAAGGAATCAAAACCAAACTTTCTAAGCATATCATGAATATATTTAGTTTGACTAATATGTATACCTCCCTTAGTTTGTTTAACTTGTAGTCCTAAAAAGAAGGTAAGTTCACCCATCATAGACATCTCAAATTCACTTTTCATGCACAACTCAAATTCTTTGCACATAGCCTCATTAGTAGCACCAAATATAATGTCATCTACATATATTTGAACAATAAGCATGTCATGACCTTTTTCCTTTAAGAACAAAGTGCTATCAATTCTTCCTCTTTTAAAACCATTTTGAATTAAGAATGAGGAAAGTCTATCATACCATGCCCTAGGTGCTTGTTTCAAACCATACAAGGCTTTTGTCAATTTATAAACATGGTTTGGAAAGTTAGGATCTTCAAATCCGGGTGGTTGCTTTACATACACATTCTCATTGATAAAACCATTCAAAAATGCACTTTTGACATCCATTTGATAAAGTTTAAAACCTTTGAAACATGCAAATGCCATAAGCAACCTAATAGCTTCTAACCTAGCTACGGGGGCAAATGTTTCTTCATAGTCAATCCCTTCTTCTTGGTTGTACCCTTGTGCAACCAACCTAGCCTTGTTTCTAATAACTTCACCATCTTCATTCATTTTGTTCTTAAACACCCATTTAGTTCCAATTATGGTTTGGTCTTTAGGTCTTGGAACTAAATGCCAAACTTCATTCCTAGTGAATTGATTCAACTCATCTTGCATAGCAATAATCCATTTATCATCAAGCAAAGCATCATCAATGTTTCTAGGTTCTATTTGAGAAATTAAGGCATAAGAACCATGCACATCAACAATTAAAGCAGTATTCATTAAATTTGCAGTCACATTATCTACCACATTAGCATGCATATCATTATCATTAGGAGCTAAGTGAGATCTACGAGTCCTTACCCCTTGATGCAAATCGCCAATTATGAGTTGTTTGGGATGCTTGTGTTTGTCCTTCACTTGCAGCCATGATGTAGGAGCTGTAGTTTCACTATTGGAGGCCACGGGTGCAACCTCACTTTCTTCCAAGCCCACGGGTGCATCACTATTTTGTGTCTCCTCGTGCTCATTTCCTCCCTCTTTGCTTGGTCCATCATCTTTAGGTGTAGGAGAGTCATCTTTATCATCTTTTAAGCTCAACTTCTCCAAACCTAACTCAATGTCATCATTCTCAAGCAAAGGGTCAAATGCAAGAGTTTCAATAAATTTAACATGAATGGACTCTTCTATTCTCCTAGACTTTGGATTGTAAACTCTATAAGCTCTAGAAGTTAAAGCATAGCCAACAAATACACAAGGAGTAGATTTTGCATCAAATTTATCTAAGTCATCCTTAGTGTTTAGTACATAACATTTGCAACCAAAAACTCTAAAGTAGTCAACCTTAGGTTTTCTATCATTCCAAATCTCATAAGGTGTCTTATTTATCTTCTTTCTAATAGATAACCTATTTGTAACATAGCATGCACAATTAATGGCCTCGGCCCACAAGAACTTAGGCAAATCATGTTCACAAAGCATAGTCCTAGCAATTTCTTGTAAAGTTCTATTTTTCCTTTCTACCACCCCATTTTGTTGGGGTGTCCTAGGTGAAGAGAAATCATGTCTAATGCCATATTCATCACATAGATCAATAAATGCATGATTATCAAATTCTCCTCCATGATCACTCCTAATCTTGCTAATGCTTATGTTCTTTTCATTTTGAAGCCTCTTGATTAGTTTTGAAAACTCATGAATGGTCTCATGTTTATGTGCAAGGAAAATCACCCAAGTATATCTAGAATAATCATCAACAATTACAAAGGCATAGGATCTACCACCTACACTTTTAACTCTACTTGGACCAAACAAATCAAGATGCAAAAGTTCTAAAACCCTAGTAGTTGAAATCTGGTTTTTAGACTTGAAAGACTCCCTAGTGTGTTTTCCTCTAATGCATGGCTCACAAGCATCATACATGTCAAAGTTCAAAGAAGGCATGCCTCTAACAAGATTATTTCTAACCAATTTTTCAATTGTAGAAATTCCTATATGTCCTAATCTTCTATGCCATATATTCACATCACTAACATTGGAAATCAAGCATTTAAGTTTGCAATCATTCAAGTCTTTCAAATTAATAGAATACACATTACCATCTCTTTTTCCTACAAGCACACATTCATTCATGGCATTTAAAAACTCACACTTTGAATCATCAAAACATATGCGCAAGCCACCATCACACAATTGGAGAAATACTAAGAAGGTTAAAAGATAATCCATCAACTAATTGCACATTAGAGATAGAGAAAGAGGATACATCACCTATGGATCCTTGACCAAGGATCCTACCCTTCTTGTTGTCACCAAAAGTCACATGACCACCATTAGAGAACTTCTTGAGAGAAGAAAAAGAACTTGAGTTCCCGGTCATGTGTCTTGAGCAACCACTATCCAAGTACCACTTGGAAGCCTTAGAACTTTTGATTTTCAAGAACACCTACATTAGTTCAATTCGCTTTAGGTACCCAATTTCTTTTGGGTCCTAGGAGGTTAGCATCAAGAATCTTGGTTCCCTTTGGAACCCACATTTGCTTAACTTTCTTGCCAAACACATATTGAAACTTTGGAAAAACTTTGGCATTCAAGTTATGCATATATGCATCATTTGAAGAATGAAATGAAGTGCTAGCATACATAGAGCCTTGTGGAGCTCTAGGAGCCCTAGAATACCTTATGGGTTGCCCTAATTTCTTAGGAAACCCTATGGGTCTCTTGGGACCAGAATTGATATCCTTCTTCCAAGGCTGATTTGGCACACCCCTAATGAGAATAGGCCTATGTCTCACGGATTGGACAAATGATACATGTTCATGATGTGATTTCGAAGTACTAGCATGTATATCATTCAAAGCATTGTAGTTAGGAGGTGAAAAAATCATTTTCTTTGGAAAACAATCCTCCTTCATGTCATTCAAGGAATGCAAATATCCATGTGATACGAAAGATGTAGAAATATCATGCATATCACATTTCTTCAATTTTACATCATCACCAACATAACCTAAACCCGATTTGTCCAAAGATTGTCTAAGGCATGATAAGAGTGAATCAAGTCTAGAAGATCCCACACTAAACTTCGAGAAAGATTTCTCTAGATCCTCATATCTCAATTTCAAAGCGTCTAATTCATTTTGAACAATAGAGTCATCGTGTGACTCTTGGTTCTCATTAGGCACAATAGCAATCAATTTCAAATCATCATACTCTTCTTGCAAGGTACTAAGTTTAAATTGCAAATCTTCAATCAAAGGTTCATGATCACACTTAGACATGTTATTAGCACACATGGCAGCAAGCATATCGCACTTTTCATCACATTTAGCATTGAGATCATCAATGGTCTTTTCATGCTCTTCTACCTTAGCATTTAAACAATCAATCTCATTTTTTCAATTGTTTCTTTTCCTTATGCATTTTCCTATTCTTATCATTCATGTCATTAAGTAAGGAAAGCAAATCATCAATAGACACATCATCATCATCATTATCAAAAGAATTTACCTCCTCATCCGGATCGGATGAGTTTCCTTTGGCCATCAAGCAAAATCTAGCAAACTCATCCTCACTTGAAGAGCTTTCGGAGTCCGAATCACTCCAAGTAGCTTTGAAGGCTCTCTTGGATTGCTCCTTGCTCTTATCTTTCTTCTTTGGACACTCATACTTCATGTGCCCCTTCTTGCCACACTCAAAGCACCTCAAATCTTTGTCTTGCTCCTCATGGTTCCCTTTGGAGTCGCTTTGATCCCCACGACCAGATTTGAAGTTGTCCCTCTTTGAGTGGCCAAAAGGTCTACCACCTTGTTTCTTCTTGTTTATCAAGTATCTCTTGAACCTCCTTGTCATTAAGGCTACTTCCTCATCACTCAAATCATCTCCACTATCACCTTTGGAGGCAAAAGCAATGCTCTTCTTTTTGGTGTCCTCTTTTTGAGCTTCTCTTGCCTTCAAGTTTGTCTCATATACCAGAAGTGATCCTACAAGCTCATCCAACTTCAAAATTTTGAGATCTTTAGCTTCTTGGATGGCAGTCACTTTGGCATCCCATGCTTCCGGAAGACTTCTCAAGTACTTTTGCACCTTTTCTTGATTGGAGAATGTCTTCCCTAAAGATTCAAGAGAATTCAGAATTTTGGTTAGTCTAATATCCATATCGGTAATAGACTCATGTGGAAACATAGTGAACAATTCATATGAATGCATGAGCATGTTAATCTTAGACTCCTTTACTTGATTAGTTCCCTCATGCTTCATCTCTAACCTAGTCCACATATCTTGAGCCGAAATGCATGTAGAAATATGTTTAGCTTCAATTGAATTCAATGCATTAAATAAAATAGACATAGCTTTAGCATTCATAAGAAATCTTTTTCTTATCATTATCATCCCATTTATCCCTAGGTTTTGAAATCTCTTTTTCGACATCACCGATCTTGGTGGTGATGGTAGGCTCATAAGGTCCATCCTCTATGACATACCACAAATCAATATCAAGAGACATGAAATAAAGTTTCATTCTCATTTTCCAATGGTCATAGTCTTCTCCATTAAAGAATGGAGGTCTACCACTAGATTGACCCTCTAACACATGATCATGTCTACCACTAGTAGATGCCATCATATAAATCACTAATAATGCACAAGAAAATTACTTCTATATGCAAGGGAACACAAGCTCCGATACCACTTGTTGGATCGGATGGCACCACAAGAGGGGGGGTGAATTGTGTCCTTAGTCAATTTTAGACTAGGTCACCTTTTTTTGTTTCACCCTAAGCGGAAGCTAAATACCAAATTGAGTACTAGTGTAGATGTATATAAATCAAGTAGAACAATCAATTCGAGCAAATCACATATAAAATCCTAATATGATTGTATGGTCTCCTAATGGCAGATTTGAGCACAAAGCAATCAAATAAGCTCAAGCAAGTCAAGGACAATTGATATAAGCAAGATAGATAACTTTAAGATCAAGAACCAAGCAAGATGATCAAGTATGTATATGTCACTTGTAAAACAAATGTAATTAGGGCACAAAATCAGATTTGACAATTAATTGAACAAGCTTGACTCTAGCAACCTAAATGATCAATTTCAAGTATGTATGATATGAGAATGCAATGCTAATTGAAATTGCTGGAAAAGTAAAAGAGGCAAGAGATTTATAGTGGTTCGGCTTAACCAAGCCTACTCCACTCCCCAAGTCCCACTTGGGAATTTCAAACACTCCACTATAGCTTGTTCAACCGAGTCCAAGCGGAACTCATACAACCAGTGTTTTTGTAGCTCAAACACCAAACTTTACACACCGTGTGGTTTATAGCTCACCACACCAAACTCTACACACCGTGTGGTTTGTAGCTCACCACACTAACTTAATCAACAAAATACAAGCTCAAAAATGGCTCTAAGAATAACCGGGTATGAGATAAGTTTAGGCTCAAAGGCTGGCTCTTTAGTAGCTAGATATGGAAGTGTTTAGGCTCAATTTATGTTCTGGAAATCAGATTGTTCAAGTAAGAAAATGGCTCTTGAGGAAATGATAAGAATCAAGTAAGAAAGGCTCAAGAGTAACAATAAAGCTTTACTTGGCTAGTGTGTATGATCTCTCTTCAAAATCAAGTATGTAATCAAGGAATGAATGAGTGAAAGAATGAAAGCTTAGAAGATGAAGAACACTAGAGAGAGAGAGTGTAATTTTTCGGCCAAGTATATGCACCATAGACAAAGAGTTAGTTTTTATAGAAATTGTGGAGTGTAAGCTCATGAAATGAGGGCCATTGGATTGATATGAAAGATATGGACCCTTGGATCATTATAGACGTTAGAAGGCTTAGAGAAGTGTGAAAATGATTACAACGAAGTCTTTTTTTGGTAGGAAGAAATAATGGCTTTTGGATGGATATAGACTTTGGAGGCCACCTTGAAAGATACAACAATTGACTTGAGAAAAGTTTGTCTTTTAGGTGGAGTAAATCATGGCTTTTGAATGGATATAGACTTTAGAGGCATCTTGAAAGATACAACCATTGACTTGAGAAAAGTTTGTCTCTACGTGGAAGTAAATCATGGCCTTTGGATCAAGTGAAGATTCAATTTTGGCCATAGGATTGTAAAGTAGGAGAGATAAAATAAAGCTTGAATCTTTGGCCATTGGAGTAAAATGTGATTTTGATGTAGAGAGAATATGATCCATTGGATGTGGAGTGTCTTGGTGGGAAAGAGAAATGGTTTTGAAATAAAGCTTCCCAAACATGTGAAGAGAAAAACTTGTCATAAGACTTGTTGTACCTCTGTCTCCTTTTTCAAATTAACTTTTCCTCTCTTCTCGTTTTGGCTCAAGTCTTCTAGTTTAAGATGTAACTATGGTTAACTTCGTCTTCTTTGCCCATGTCATCAAATGCCATGTCATTAATATGCCATGTCACAATGCCATTGTCAGCTGCCACGAGTCACGTCCGTCGATTCTGACTTTGACTAGAAAGTTAATTTTACTTCAATTGATCCCAATTAAGCTCCAAGACATCTTTGGCAAAACTTGACTTATGTTGACCACGAAATTGACTTTCTTAATCATGTTTGACACTGATTAAGCCTTCACTAATGTTGGTCAAGGATGACATTAGGACCAATTTACGTTTTGGTCACCCTACACACAAATCATACTCAAGACATGCTATGTAAACCCTTTTAGGATTTCTTGCAATTAGTCCACGTTAGTTCAATAATCAAATCATCAAATAAGCACAATTGAACTAGTTTAATATAAGTCTTGAATTCCTAAACTAATCAAGTAGCCATATGCACCTAGGTTTCTCAATACAATCAATAGATCAAAGTTCAATCAAAACATGCCGTTGTAATCACTCAAACATATATTCAACACGTTCTACTCTATTTAGTGTTCTTAAAGTCTAACTTGCTAGTTGAGCCTTCGTGCCACGTTTCGTAAGG